>NC_041382.1:164995377-165067295 GCF_002162155.2 Triticum dicoccoides
CATGCTAGGATCTAAACTATGGAAAGAACAACGCAAGAGACACAAGGTTTATACTGGTTCGGGCCACCGTTGTGGTGTAATACCCTACTCCAGCGTGTGGTGTGGTGGATTGCCTCTTGGGCTGATGATGGTGAACACTATAAGGAAGAACAGCCTCGCGAGGGTCTGTTCTTGGCTGGGGGGATGAACTACTGAGAAGAGTTCAGTCACCTTTCTCTCCCTCTCTCTACTTCCTACCAATCGTCCCCTTGCTATCTGGGTGGCTGGTCCTATTTATAGAGGCCCTGGTCCTCTTCCCAAATATCGAGCGGGAAGGGAGCCAACAATGGCGGGCTAATTTGAAGGGGGACAGCAAGTATCAGCTATCCTGACAAAAGTAGTCTTCGCCTGCGCAAAGCTCTGGTGATGACACCGTCTTGGGCTCCACGATGACCTCCGTCTCATAGTCCTCCTGGTCTTGGTCTCGTTGCACCGAAATGGCAACCTTTGCCTGATGCCTCGGTACTCCGCGGCTGCGCTTGCCCCCTTTGCACCAAAGAGGAAAGGAGGACGCTGCACGGGCTGGCACCCGCCTGGCGCCCTGAGTCGTCATGGCTTGCGTCACGGGCACATCGTGAGGTACCCTGCCTTGATCTCTCCGCATCCTCGTGAGCCAGCCTGACGAGGCCGTGCCTGAGGAAGCTTCACGTCGCCCGCCCCGTGAGGCTTGGCCCCTCGCGAGGGTCTTGGGTTTGTGTTGGTGAAGATGGGCTGCAGTGGGCCCCCTTTTGAGCCACGCCGCAGGCCGCACGCAGGAAAGTCTGGGGACCCCCGTTCCTAGAGTGCCGACAGTAGCCCCTAGGCCCAAGGCGTGCCCGGACTTGGCCATGCTGGGAGGCGAAAGGGCAAGAGCGAAGCGCCGCAGGCCCTAACAGCCTGCGGCCTTGGGCGCCGCGTGGAGGTTGATTGGACGTGGGCGTCTCCACTTCCCCATGGCACCTCGGCAACTGCACGGATTAGACAAGTCCCTGCATGCGAAGCGGGTCATGATTACCTGCGATCGTGGGGGCCGTCGGTTGGCCCTCGCCAACTATAAGTACTGATCGACACGCGCCCTTCCAGTTCATCTCCCCTTGCTTCTCCTTCTTCTCCATGGCCCCGTCGAGGAGGTTCTCAGCCGCAGAGAAGGGGAAGGCCTGCCAGGTTGTGCATGCCTCTCCTCCGCCCAAGCGCGGGCGAGGGCGCCCCCGCAAACATCCTGTGGCCACCATGGCAGCTCCCCGCGGCCGTGGAGACGCTTTCCAGCACGGTGGCGGGCAGATTACTGCGACCAGGGGTGCGCTCTGGCTGCGCGCCCCCCATGCCACGCTTCCGCGCTGCCGAGGTGCTGCCGGAGTTTGTCGCGTGGTCGGCGAAGCCGACTAGCACCCGGCTTCCTCTTCCTTGCTTCCTCCTCGGCGAGCTCTCGGCCGGTGCCCCGGACGGCCTCTGGCTTCAGGCTAACGGCTGCTGCAGACGGGCATCATGGGTTTCACTAGAGGTCTCCGCAGCCGGGAGCCTGGCCCTGGCCCGCGGTTGGCAGTCGTTTGCCCGCGCACGCGGCCTGGGCCGTCGGTGCACCCTACACTTCAAGTTCAATGGTGATGCCACCCTCTATGTTAGGGTGTTTGGGGAAGATGGTTGCCGTGCAGGGTGCTGCCCCGAGGGCGATGACCGCGGCTGGGAACCCGGCTCCGGCGATGATGGAGAGGGCAGCGCTCGTGCGGCCGGAGGCGCTCAGGGTTCCTCAAGCTTCTCCGGTTCTTCTTCAGGCGACGACTCTTCTAGCGGTGGCCGTGGTCAACCTCCACGCCGTCGTATCTGCTTGGGAGGTGGTAGCATGTCCGCCCACCGTTGCGCCCTGGTGAAGAGCGAGAGGGAGTCCGCCTGAGCTCCGGAGGCAGCTCGGGCTTCACTGCGGGCTGGTGCGAGGCAAGCTGCACCAGATTTGTTCTTCCTTTTCCTTTTTCCTGCGTAAAAAGGACAGTAGTGTGGAGCCCCGCGGGGGGCGTGTATGGGTTATTGCTGTTAATCATCGTTTTGCTTTCTTTATCGTACCTTCCGGCTACGTGCCCACGCGTGGATGGTTCCCGGCCCCAGCCGTGGGGGCGACCGACCCAGGCCCTGTGTCTGTGTCGCGGTGCCCGAGGGGCACGGACTGGAGGGGTGCTCCTGCAAGGGGCCCAAGTCGCGAACCCTTTGAATGACTAGGATAGGGACTCTCGCGAGGGTGCTCGGCTGCCCCCTCACGAGGCTTTGCACCAGAGAAATCGAGGCAGGAGAATGAAATGTCGAAGAACCGCAAGCCAAAGACGGCAACAACTTCAATAAAACTTCGAATGAGAAGGAACAAGCCAACTGCGGAAAGCAAATGAAAAGCCGCGTCCGACACCTAATCTAGTCTTCGACGTCTTCTCACCAGCGCGGAGCTAAGTGCTGCCACTGGGCGTGGGAGGGAGCCCCAGGGCCTGAGGCCGGCACTCCTGAGACTCCGGCGCGTGTACAACCCCAACTCATTATTATGTGAGAGTGTCACGGGCGGCGAGCTTCACAGGCGTTGGCCTTCTTCACAGGCTCCGGGCCTTTTCCAAAATGCGACAACTTCACAGGCATTCACCTTCTTCACAGGCTCCGGGCCTTTTCCAAAATGCGATAGCTTCACAGGCACTCGCCTTGCTTCACAGGCTCTGGGCCTTTTCCAAAACGCGATAGCTTCACAGGCACTCGCCTTGCTTCACAGGCTCTGGGCCTTTTCCAAAATGCAATAGCTTCACAGGCACTCGCCTTGCTTCACAGGCTCTGGGCCTTTTTAGGGGTAGAACCTCCGGAGGTGCTGGATGTTCCATGCATTCTAGACCGGCACTCCCTCCTGAGTCTCCAAGCACGGGGAGCCGGGCCTGGAAACATGAACAACCTTGAACGGGCCCTCCCACATGGGAGAGAGCTTGTGCAGTCCCTCCCTGGAGAGAACCCGCCTGAGCACGAGGTCTCCTACCTCAAGAGTCCTGGGGCGGATGTTGTGGCAGTGATATCGCCGCAGCGCTTGTTGGTACCTCGCCGCTCGCAGCGCGGCTTCTCGGCGACGTTCCTCCCCCAGCACGGGGTCCATCCCCCGCATGACGTCCTGCTGCGCCTCGTCGAACGCCAGGACCCGCGCGGAGCGACGTCTCACCTCGTGAGGGAGGACCGCTTCCGCTCCGTAGACTAGGAAGAACGGGGTCTCTCCAGTCGGCTTGGTCGCAGTGGTGCGGATGGACCACAGCACGGACTGAAGCTCGTCGTACCAACCTCTGCCGCAGGCCTCCAGATTCTTCTTGAACGTCCTGGTCTTGAGGCCCCTCAGGACCTCCGCGTTTGCCCGCTCGGCCTGGCCGTTGCTTCGGGGTTGCGCCACTGAAGCATAGCATATCTGCATTCCAAGGTTAGCACAGTATGTTTTGAACAGGTTACTGGTGAACTGCGAACCGTTGTCCGTGATGATGCAATTCGGCACCCCGAACCGGCTCACGATGCCCTTGATGAACTTGACCGTGGAACCCGCGGGAATGGTGCGGACAGCCTCTACTTCAGCCCACTTGGTGAACTTGTCCACAACAACATAAAGGTAGCGGTAGCCCCCTGGCGCCCGAGGAAACGGGCCCAAGATGTCCAGCCCCCAGACTGCGAATGGCCACGAAAGGGGGATAGTCTGCAAGCCTCCTGCTGGCTGATGAATCTTCTTGGCGTGGAACTGGCAGGCTTCACAAGCTTTCACTAGTTCCATGGCGTCATTGAGCGCGGTGGGCCAATAAAACCCACTGCGGAACGCCTTGCCGACGAGGGTCCGTGATGATGAATGATGTCTGCAATCTCCGCCGTGTATATCTTCTAGTAGTTCCTTCCCTTGCTCCCTGGAGATGCAGCGCAGGGATACATCGTTTGGTCGCTTCCGGTAGAGCTCTCCATCTTTGATGCAGTATGCCATGGCCTGGCGTGCCACTCGCTCTGCTTCCTCCTCCTTCTCCGGCAGGGTCCCTTGTGTTAAGTAGCTCCGGAGCTCCATGATCCAACATCCCTCCTGAGGTTCCATTGTCAGGAGCAGGCATGCTCCCGAGGCCAGGCCACAGGCCGGAGCTCCTGAGGCAGGTGGCTGGGGTAGCTCCTCCCAGGGCTGAGCCGTGTTTGATAATGACGGCAGGGCTGAAGGCTTGAAGAGCCGCTCCTCGAAAACGCTAGGCACCTGAGGTAACCGCCTGGACGCGCGTTTGGCGATGTCATCGGCTTCCTGATTGGTGCCACGGGGCACATGCTGCAACTCCAACCCCTAGAACTGCTTCTCCATCCTGCGGACCTCCGCAAGGTAGGCTTCCATGTGCTCATCCTTCGGCTCGTACACCTTGTTGGAGAAGTTGACAAGGAGCTGCGAATCGCCCTTGATGGTGAGGCGTTTCACCCCCAGGGCAGCTGCGGCCTTCAAGCCCGCTATTAGACCTTCATACTCCGCTATGTTGTTGGAGACCTTTTCGCCTTGCTGGAAACAGAGCTGCACGGCGTAATAGAGCTTGTCCTAAGTGGGCGATATAAGCACCGCCCCAGCCCCAGCGCCGTGCCTGGAGAACGCCCCATCGAAGTACATGACCCAGCCTTCTGGCGCCTCGCTTCCCGGGGACAGGGACTGATCCTCGTCGGCCCTGAGGACTGGCGCCTCCGTCCATTCTGCCACAAAATCCGCCAATGCTGCTCCCTTGATGACTCTGGGCATGCTGAATTAGAGCTAAAACGCTTGCAGCTCTATGTTCCACTCGGCGACCCTTCCAGCTGAATTGGGGCTCCTGAGCACTCTCTCCAGGGGGTATGACGAGACGACCTTGATGGGGTGACCCTGAAAATAGTGCCGTAGCTTGCGCGAGGCCACCAGTAGCACGAGGACGAGTTTCTGAGGCATGGGGTACCGTGCCCTTGCATCCCGCAACACTGTGCTGACGAAGTACACTGGGTGCTCAACGAGGTGGAGTGCGTCAGTGCTGGTGGCTCCCTTCGGAGACCTTGGCGCCTCTTGAGGCAATGAGGACTCCTGAGACTGGCCATCTGGGAGTGGGGCCTCTTCAGCTTCCGGTGCGCCCCTCTACGGCGGTTGATCCTCCTCAGCCGCTGTAGAAGTTTCTATGGGCCTTCCCCGTTCCTGTTCCGCCTCATCTCGGGCCACTGCTGCGGTTTTGATTCGACGCTCCTCTCTGACTGCCACCAAGGCTGCGCTGGCGGAGTAGGGAGTGGCGGCGAGGTAAAGCACCAGGGGCTCTTGAGGGCGCGGAGCCACCATGACCGGTGGACTAGTCAGGTATCTCTTGAGATCCTGGAACGCCTTGTCGACCTCTTCAGTCCACTCGAAGGGCCCCTTTTTCTTCATTAGCTAGAAGAAAGGTAGCGCTCGCTCCCCCAACTTGGAGATGAAGCGCCCTAGCATGGTCACGTGCCCCGTGAGCTTCTGCATTTCTCTGAGGGTCTTTGGCGGGCTCATGTCTTCCACTGCCTTGACCTTCTCCGGGTTAGCCTCGATGCCTCGGTGGGACACGAGGAAACCCAAGAGCTTGCCCGAGGGGACTCCGAACACACACTTCTCTGGGTTGAGCCATAGGTTCACTGCGTTGAGGCTCGCGAAGGTTTCCTCCAGGTCTTTTATCAAGGTCCTGGCCTCCCGAGATTTTACCATGATTTCATCAACCTAAGCTTCGACATTCTTCCCGAGCTGCGGGCCCAGGGTGATGTGCATCAGCCGCTGAAAGGTCGCTCCTGCGTTACGCAGCCCGAATGGCATGCATGTGTAGCAGTACACCCCACACGGGGTTAGGAAGGCTGTCTTCTCGACGTCTTCTGCCGCCATCTTGATCTGGTGATACCCAGAGAAGGCATCCAGGAAGCATAACAGGTCGCATTCCGCAGTGGAATCGACGATCTGGTCGATGCGGGGGAGCGGGAACGGATCTTGCGGGCACGCTTTGTTGAGGTTGGTGAAGTCGACACACATGCGCTCCTTCCCTCCCTTCTTTGGCACAACGACAGGGTTGGCCAACCAATCTGGGTATCAGACCTCGCGAATGACCCCAGCGGCCTCTAATTTGCGGGTCTCTTGGACGATGAAGGCCTGCTTTTCTGTGGACTGCCGCCTGGCCTTCTGCTTCACAGGGCGCACGTTGGGGCACACGTTGAGGTGATGCTCGATTACACTCCTGGGGATCCCTGCCAACTGGTCTAGCTCCCAAGCGAATACCTTCTTGTTTGCGCGCAGGAACCCGACCCTGCTCGGGTTTGAGGTGGGCGCCTATGGTGAAAGTGGCGTTGGTGGACCCGTCCTCATCGACGGGTATCTGCTTGGTTTCTGCCTTGTCTTGGGTGAACAACTGCTTCTTCTTGGCGGGCGCAGCTCCCTTGGGCTCGGGGGCCTCCAAGTCGGCGGGCTGTGCCGACGCTGCTGTCTTGAAGACGAGCTTGAGCACCCGCAGAGCGTCCCCAGTGTCCCCATGCACGGTGAGGACACCGCTGCTCCCGGGCATCTTCATGAGGTTGTACGCCAGGTGCGTCGCTGCCATGAACTGGGCCAGTGCTGGGTAGCCGAGGATGGCGTTGTAGGGGAGGCTGATGGGGGCGATGTCGAAGTCGACCAGCTCCGTGCGGAAGTTGTCGTAGGTGCTGAAGGTTACTGGGAGCCGGATCTGTCCCAAGGAGCTGGATGATCCGCCCCCAACGCCTGAGAAGGGCCGGCTGGGTCGCAGCCGTTCCTGGGGTATGCAGAGGAGATTGAAGGCCTCGACCGAGAGCATGCTGAGGCCCGCGCCGCCATCAATGAGGGTTCTGGTGACGGCCACCTAGCAGATGGTGGGGGTGCACAGCATGGGGAGCGCACCCGAGCAGGCCGAGTTGGAGGGGTGGTCCTCCGAGCTGAAGGTCAGGCCTGTCTCGGGCGCCGCCTGATCCAGGGGAGCCCCCTGCCGCGTGGAAGCGGTGCCAACCCGGCGGATGAACGGCTTGACGTGGTGACTTGTGGGCGGCGGCTGCGAGCCGCCCAAGAGGGCCGCGACGACCGGGGGTGTTGATGCAGCGCGATAGACGGGGGAGAGGTTGCGGGGCTCCATGGGCGCGCGGAGCGCGCGGGGCGAAGAACCAGCTGGGGCGAGCGAGGGAGTTGCGGTGCGGCCGTCTTGCCGCACGGATGGATGCTGAGACGATGCTCGCTGTTCGTCCCCCGCCGGGCCGGTGGCGGCATTGACGGCAGGTGACGGGGAACGGCGTGGATGCCCGCCGACAGGGGCCGTCTGGCGACATGGGAAGCGAGTGCGGCCCGGCGCTCGGCGCGGGCCCGACGAGCGTCAGACATGGGTGTGATGGTCGGAGGAGAACGGGGTGGTGGAAGACGAGTCCCGGTGCACCCCTACCTGGCGTGCCAAATGTCAGATTTCGGGTTCCGGCAGACCCTTGAGGTTCGAACACTGGGGTGCGCGCGGAGATTTCGCCTCCTACCTACCCGCACCCCCTCCCGCCATGCTAGGATCTAAACTACGGAAAGAACAACGCAAGAGACACAAGGTTTATACTGGTTCGGGCCACCGTTGTGGTGTAATACCCTACTCCAGTGTGTGGTGTGGTGGATTGCCTCTTGGGCTGATGATGGTGAACACTACAAGGAAGAACAGCCTCGCGAGGGTCTGTTCTTGGCTGGGGGGATGAACTACTGATAAGAGTCCAGTCACCTTTCTCTCCCTCTCTCTCTCTCTCCTTCCTACCAACCGTACCCTTGCTATGTGGGTGGTTGGTCCTGTTTATAGAGGCCCTGGTCCTCTTCCCAAATATCGAGCGGGAAGGGAGCCAACAATGGCGGGCTAATTTGAAGGGGGACAACAAGTATCAGCTATCCTGACAAAAGTAGTCTTCGCCTGCGCAAAGCTCTGGTGATGACGCCGTCTTGGGCTCCACGATGACCTCCGTCTCGTAGTCCTCCTGGTCTTGGTCTCGTTGCACCGAAATGGCAACCTTTGCCTGATGCCTCGGTACTCTGCGGCTGCGCTTGCCCCCTTTGCACCAAATAGGAAAGGAGGACGCTGCGCGGGCTGGCACCCGCCTGGCGCCCTGAGTCGTCATGGCTTGCGTCACGGGCACCTCGTGAGGTACCCCGCCTTGATCTCTCCGCCTCCTCGTGAGCCAGCCTGACGAGGCCGTGCCTGAGGAAGCTTCATGTCGCCCGCCCCGCGAGGCTTGGCCCCTCGCGAGGGTCTTGGGTTTGTGTTGGTGAAGATGGGCCGCACTGGGCCCCCTTTTGAGCCACGCCGCAGGCCGCAGGCAGGCAAGTCTGGGGACCCCGTTCCCAGAACGCCGACATTTACCTTGGCACCGCGTGCCATGAAGCAATAGGTGGGAGCGGAGTTGTCCTTGTCATTAGCATCGGCGTCGGTGACGAAGTCATTGTCTTCAGTGTTGAAGATGGACTTGGCAACGTAGGCTGTAGCCAGACTTGCAACGCCAGAATCGGACACCTCCTCAGACCCCACCTCCGCCTCCTCAGAAGCAGACTCCTCCTCTGAATCCATTTCCTTGCCAACAAATGCATGAGCCTTGCCAGATGAGCTCTTATTATGTGATGAAGACTTTGAGGAAGACTTGGAAGAAGACTTTGAGTATTTCTTCTTCTTCTTGTCGCCAGAATCATATTCCTTGCTCTTCTTCTTCTTCTTCTTCTTATTCTCATTGTCCCACTGCGGACACTTAGAGATATAGTGACCAGGTTTCTTGCACTTGTGGCATGTTCTCTTCTTGTAGTCATGAGCAGAAGCTTCATCATTCCTTGAGCTGGATCGTGAAGACTTTCTAAAGCCTTTCTTCTTGGTGAATTTTTGGAACTTCTTCACAAGCATAGCAAGCTCCTTTCCAATGTCTTCAGGATCATTAGAACTGCAGTCAGATTCTTCTTCAGATGAGGAAACAACTTTTTCCTTCAAGGCATGAGTTCGGCCATAGTTGGGACCGCAGATATCTCTTTTCTCAGAAAGCTGAAACTCATGTGTGTTGAGCCTTTCAAGTATGTTAGACGGATCGAGTCTCTTGAAGTCAGGGCATTCTTGAATTATCAGGGCTAGGGTGTCAGACGAGCTATCAAGTGATCTCAGGAGTGTCTTGACGATTTCATGCTTGGTGATCTCAGTAGCGCCGAGAGCTTGAAGATCATTTGTGATGGCAGTGAGGCGATCAAACGTGAGCTGAACATTCTCATTGTCATTTCTCTTGAAGTGGTTGAAGAGGTTGTAAAGAACACTGATCCTTTGATCTCTCTGGGTTGAGACGCCTTCGTTGACCTTGGAGAGCCAGTCCCAAACTAGCTTAGATGTTTCCAAAGCACTACACGGCCATACTGCCCTTTGGTCAGATGACCACAGATGATGTTCTTGGTGGTGGAATCCAGTTGAACGAACTTCTTGACATCAACAGCGGTGACACCTTCACCAGCCTTGGGAACGCCATTCTCGACGACATACCAGAGGTCGACATCAATGGCTTCAATATGCATGCGCATCTTATTCTTCCAGTAGGGATATTCAGTTCCATCGAAGACGGGGCACGCAGCAGAGACTTTGATTATCCCTGCAGTCGACATAGCTAAAACTCCAGGTGGTTAAACTGAATCACACAGAACAAGGGAGTACCTTGCTCTAATACCAATTGAAAGTTCTAGTTATTGACTAGAGGGGGGTGAATAGGCGATTTTTATGAAAGTCTTCAAAACATCGAAGTTTCGAAGACAATCGATAGAAATGAACCTATTAACATGCAGCGGAAGGTAGACTACACTGGGCAAGCCATAGTCAAGTATTCAATGAAGTGAAAGCACAAAGACTAATAGCAGCTAGGCAGTATGGATCAGGATGGAAGACAATATGAAGCCAATCAGAACAAGCAGTCACACACTGAAGACAAATAGATAATGCAAACAGGCAATGACTTCACAAGGACCAACTGTAAATAAAGAGATGGGAAGGATAGAACCAGTTGCTCGTTGAAGACAATGATTTGTTGGACCAGTTCTAGTTGTTGTGACAACTATACGTCTGGTTAGGGAGGCTGAGATTTAACTCAGAAGACTGTGTCTTCACCTTATTCCCCTTGAGCTAAGGACACCCAGTCCTCGCCCAATCACTCTGGTAAGTCTTCAAGGTAGACTTCCAAACCTTCACAGACTTTGTTCACCGGCGATCCACAATGACTCTTGGATGCTCAGAACACAACGCCTAACCGGCTGGAGGATTCACAGTCCTCAAGTGTAACAAGTCTTTAGATCACACAGACAGGAAGACTTCAGTGATGCCTAACACTCTTTGGCTCTGGGTGTTTAGGGCTTTGTCCTCGCAAGGATTTCTCTCTCAAAGGCTTCGAGGTGGGATGCTCTCAAACGACAAAAGCCGTGCACTAACTCTGAGCAGCCAACCAATTTATGGTGTAGGGGGTGGGCTATTTATAGCCACTAGGCAACCCGACCTGATTTGTCCGAAATGACCCTGGGTCACTAAGGAACTGACACGTGTTCCAACGGTCGGATTTTGAACACACGCGGCAACTTTACTTGGGCTACAAGTAAAGCTGACTCATCCAGCTCTAGATAAGATTTGCTCTCATTGTCTTTGCTCGAAGACATAGGATTTTGGTTAAGCATCACTTCAGTCACTCTGACTTTGTTCACTGGGACCCCACTTAATAGTACGGTGGTTCCTATGACTCAACAAAGAAGAAAAGGAAACAACGAAATAACTAAGTCTTCGCGCTCCATAGTCTTCACGCGATGTCTTCTCTTGTCATAGTCTTCAATGTGAATATCTTCACATACCACCTTTGTCTTCAATGTCTTCATACATTTTTAGGGGTCATCTCCGGTAGGAAACCCGAATCAATGAGGGACTACTACCTGTGTTATCCTGCAATTCTCACAAACACATTAGTCCCTCAACCAGGTTTGTCGTCAATACTCCAAAACCAACTAGGGGTGGCACTAGATACACTTACAGAGGCAAGCAGCGGATTCGGCGGCTCGACTCGGTAAAGGTGAACGTAGCACAAGTGACTTGCATGGTCAGAACGCGCAGTGGTTCAACCCGGTAGAGGTACAGCAGCAGCCGGCTATGCAATGAACCGGCGGGAGGCATGGTAGTGGCAGGCGACTAGTCAGGCTCAGCGACAACCCGGCAGGGCATGACGGCTCGGCGGTTTGAGGCCTGAGACGAGGCCGCTCTGGCAAAGCGGAACAACAAGGCAGGGCTGCGGCGGCGACTTACCTTCATCACCACCGCGGCCTGGGGACAACGCGAGGTTGAGACACGACGGCAAGCTTGGCGCGCTCGGACTCGGGTGGCTCAGCGTGCTGTAGCTCGCTCGCGAGAAGCAGCAGAGGAGGCTCGAGGCGTTCGGCGATTTGCAATAGCGGAGGTAACCCGGCTCCGGGCGGAGTTATGCACACCGGCCATGACTATGGCGGCGACTCGCAGTGCGGCGGGTTTAGCAGAATCCGGTGGAAGCGGCGGCTCGGGGCCAGCAGTTCCAAGGTGGACGAAAGCGGCGGCTCACGGGCGGTGGCCCGGCGGACACAAACCGGATGCACGGGGCGGCCTTCTGAGGGGGCGAGAGGAAACACAGGTGGAACTCTGGCCGGTTTAGTGCGGAAGAGAGGCGCCCGTGAGGCGAGACCATAGTGGCCGAGGCAGAGTCATGCGGGCAAAGGCGTGACCACGGCATGAAACGGGTTGAGTGCAGCAGTGGCTTGTAGGCGGAGTGAGAGTCAGGCGACCCGCCGGCCAGTGGCGACTCGGAGCGAGTTGGCGTGGCGCGTGGGCGGCCGGAGGAGAGCTCATCATGGCGAGGACGGGGCCGTGGCGGAGGAGGTCCACAACTGTGAATCCGAGTTGATGTTGTATTTGCTTTCGGGTCGTCAATTGCGTCCGAGTCCGTGGCATCACTGCAGGAGCCTTGGCGCAGAGGCAAAGCGGTAATGACGGCTTGGCCGGCAGAGTGCGGCGGCTCAAGGAAAAAACACAGCAAGGCGATGGGAGACCGTGGCTCGGAGTGGCTAGGGCGGCTCGAGACCACAGTGGCGTCTTCATTGAGTCCAATGGAGGCAGCTGGCAGTTCGTCAGCGAGACGGGGATCCGACACGAGGAGGCGGGTTGAGAAGGAGCTGGTGGTAATGGCCAGATGAGATGCCGGCGGCCCGGTCGAACACCTTTTGGGTGCAACAGAGGAGGCCCTAGCGGCTTGAGGACTGTCCCGGAGGCAACAGGGCCGCAGCGCATGAGGCGGCCTATTGCGGCGGCGGCGAAAAACCAGCTCAGTGCGGCAGAGCGCGACTCGCCGTAGAACGGGAAACGGAGGCTCGTTGGTCTATGGCAATTTATCAGGACAGCTTGACGCAGAGGTGGCTCAACGGTCAATGCAACTGCTGGTGAGAAGGCCCGACCGGGCGAGTCACGATGGTGACCCGGCGAAGGCGGACCCGGCGTTAGCGAATCCGGGTCGGCTCGGTGAAGGCGAATCCGGGTCATGGCCGGTGGAGTCCTGTCCGAGTCCTTACTCATACTCTCCTTTCCTTTTCTTCTTCTTTTTTATTTCTTTTTGACCCGGTCAAAAGACATAGCAACATAAGGTCTCTTTGAAACATATAACTGCAGTACGTTATTCGATCTTCGCGACTTGACGACAACCAAGAAAATCGTAGGACAGCGGCAGGCTAAAACTGCAACCCTAACTCCTCTTGATCTCAATTTTGTCTAATCCATCGCTTAAAAACTTATTTGATCTTTGACTGATGAACTTGTAGTTGATGTGAATCCTTCCAAACCGGTTATTTTTCATCCGAACAATTGCAAACTTCTCGATCCCTGGAAGAGACCTGAGGGAGTCCTGGATTAGGGGGTGTCCGGATGGCCGGACTATACCTTCAGCCAGAGTCCTGGACTATGAAGATACAAGATTGAAGACTCCGTCCCGTGTCCGGAAGGGACCTTCCTTGGCGTGGAAGGCAAGCTTGGCGATACGGATATGTAGATATCCTACCATTGTAACCGACTTTGTGTAACCCTAACCCTCTCCGGTGTCTATATAAACCAGAGGGTTTTAGTCCGTAGAACAACATACATAACAACAATCATACCATAGGCTGGCTTCTAGGGTTTAGCCTCTCCGATCTCGTGGTGGATCTACTCTTGTACTACCCATATCATCAATATTAATCAAGCAGGACGTAGGGTTTTACCTCCATCAAGAGGGCCCAAACCTGGGTAAAACTTCGTGTCCCTTGCCTCCTATTACCATCCGGCCTAGACGCACAGTTCGGGACCCCCTACTCGAGATCCGCCGGTTTTGACACCGACATTGGTGCTTTCACTGAGAGTTCCTCTGTGTCTAACTGACTGCGCTGCGCTCCATGGTGACTTGTTCTGGCTTTCATTGGTTTTGACACCGACATTAGACGCACTGGCCCTCGAGGAACTATCCGAAGCCCTAGCGGCTGAGGAACTGACTGCGCTGCGCTCCACGGTGAATAGGGACGATGTGGTACTCGACAAAAGATCCAAGTCCACCTCCTTTAAACCGGCGGACGAAATAGTCAAGTTCCAGGTCCATCCAACGGACCCCAATAAAACAACTTCCATCGGGGCATAGTTAAACCCTGATGTAGACGCCGCACTGCGAGAGTTCCTACGAGAGAACTGGGACATTTTTGCCTGGCACCCTTCAGACATGCCAGGAATCCCACGCAGGCTGGCCGAGCACAGCTTAAATATCCTAAAAGGATTCAAACCTGTCAAACAAGCTCTTCGGCGTTTTTCCAAACCCAAGAGACAGGCCATGGGAGAGGAGCTAGCAAAGCTATTCGAGGCCGGATTCATCAGAGATATAAAACATCCGGACTAGCTAGCAAACCTGGTGATGGTACCAAAGAAGGACAAATCTTGGCGCCTGTGCGTTGATTTTAAAGACCTTAACAAGGCTTGCCCAAAGGATCCCTTCCCCCTTCCCCGCATCGATCAAATTATCGACGCTACCGCAGCACATGATTCGTTGTGTTTCCTCGATGCATATTCTGGCTACCATCAAATCAAGATGGCAGAATTAGACCAAGCTGCAACGGCATTTATCACACCATACGGCCCATTCTGCTTCAACACAATGCCCTTCGGGCTCAAAAACGCCGGCGCAACATATCAGCGCATGATTCAGACATGTCTGGCAAACCAGATCGGCAAAACAACCTTTAGAGGTTTCCATTGTGTCGTCATCAGGAAGGATTTTGGTGGATCGGCGAAACAACCAGAACTCTCAATGAAAACTCTCAAAACAAACCAGATCGGAGAGGCTAAACCCTAGAAGCTAGCCTATCGTATGATTGTTGTTCTATATGTTGTCCTACGGACTAAAACCCTCCGGTTTATATAGACAACAGAGAGGGTTAGGGTTACACAAAGTCGGTTACAATCGTAGGAGATCCACATATCCGTATCGCCAGGCTTGCCTTCCACGCCAAGGAAAGTCCCTCCCGGACACGGGACGAAGTCTTCAATCTTGTATCTTCATAGTCCAGGAGTCCGGCTGAAGGTATAGTCCGGCCATCTGGACACCCCCTTATCCAGGACTCCCTCAGTAGCCCCTGAACCAGGCTTCAATGACGACGAGTTTGGCGCACAGTTTGTCTTCGACATTGCAAGGCGGGTTCCTCCTCCAAGTACTTCATAGAAGATTTCGAACACAAAGAATAGTGTCCAACTCTGCAAAATAAATTTCCACATATTGCCATAGAGAGAATAATGTTCACACCAATCTAATCTGCTGACGTATTCCGTAGCATGACAACACCACGACCAAGCCTTTATTCAAATCATTTGATTATCCCACCTCAGCGTGTCATGCGAGGCGGTTTCCTTGGCACGTCTTTTTAAAGCAGAGATCGTGTCCCCTTATTCCGGGATTCTCATCAATACGGGTGTGGGTAACCCAACCGCTTCTAGGACTCCTAGACTATAGGCAAGTCCAAACGGCCACGGAGAGGACGCTTGATATTCACCCTCTTTAAAAAGGGACAAGGCTTTTATTTTTTTCCCTTCGTGCTCAATGGAATCCTTCCCCCACCTCAAGCTCAAACACCCAAAGTTCAGGTCAGGTGCTCCGAACCTTCAATCATGTCCGGATCTAGCCTTCAAGGCCGATGGATGCCTTCCTCCGTCATGGAAGAAGACATCAAAAAGTTGAGGGAGGCCAGATATCTGACCGCCGAGGTTTTGCATCGGCTGCCTGCCCGAGGCCAGGCCGTCCCCTCCCCCGAACCCAACGAGAACGTCGTGTTTGTCTCCCACTTCCTCCGAGGTCGACGCCTTGCTCTGGATCCTTTCGTTAGGGGTTTGATGTTTTATTACGGGCTTGATTTCCATGATCTAGCTCCGGACTCCTTTCTTCATATCACGACATTTATTGTCGTGTGTGAGGCCTTCCTCCGGGTTACCCCTCACTTTGGCCTATGGCTCAAGACCTTTGAAGTAAGTCGGAGATGATCGAGGGGCAACATGCAGTGTGCGGAGGTGCCTCAATATGCAAGATGACGGGAGCTCCATGGCCCAAAGGTTCCATTCCAGAGGTGTCTGAATTGTGGCAACATGAGTGGTTCTACATCATGGCTCCTAGAAGTGCCAAGTGGGCGGCTGCCCCTGTTTTCCGCTCGGGCCCTCCACCACAACTGATGTCATGGATCAGCAAAGGTCTGAGCTAGGGTCCAGCCAAGGACATGCCTATACTGCAAATCCGCATTTGAAATCTCTTCAATGGAGATTTTAGTTTGGTTGCGGTAATACAAGTTATGCTGGTTCATCAAGTCCAGCCTTGCAAACGTCGGCCCTTCGCTTGTGGGAGTTCAATCCCGAGGGACCGCGTGTCATTCAAAATTTCCTCAGCCTAACGCATGAGGAGATGTACAAGTCATTCTTCGTACCTCATGTAGAGTGTCCGGAAATCACCGAGGACGTGGGCCTGAGCAGTAACCGCGCCGCTGAACAGGTAAGGAATCTTCCGGCCGAACATACTATCTCTCATTTGTTACGAAGTTATTTATGAGAGTTTGATTTTTGACCAGGACTGGCTAACAAAGGCGAAGTTGATTCGGTGTTCGGCCCCCCTCCCTGAGGGTTTGGATAATCCGGTATAGGAAAAGATGCTCCAGGTCGCACCTTGCCTGGAGCCCTTGAAGGAAGATACTGGGGAGGATAATACGGGCAGACGCAGGCCCCCAACGCCGCCCATTCTAACCGAGGGAGGGAGTGTATCCATGAAGGAAGACGACCGGAGGAGGAAAAGGACTGCGCCCGGGAATTCGAAATCCGAAGCTTCCAAATGGGAGAAGAAGTCTCCCACAGAGGGTCCTACCTTGGGGGGTGCTTTTGCCGCACAAAGTCCGCGGGGGGGATCAATTCTCCAGCGAGTCGTAAGTGACCCGAAATACTTTAATAGTATAGGTATGCCATCTTTTTCTTCTGAGAAAATAATCACCGCATATATCTTTGCAGTTCGGGCCTTATCCCCTCTCGAATGAGCTCGTCTTCGGGGGATCTTCTTCCAGAGATGATGGAGAGCAAAACGCCTCCTCCGAACTCCTCCGCTCGGCAAGCGGGCGACCCCGAAGTGTCGTCGCGGAGGGCCTCTCCGAGTCCGGTGAGGCTAGAAGATAATCCCGGAGCTCCTAGTGTCCGGCTCCCGAAGAGAGCAGACAAAAGAGTCCGGCACCGTCTGGTGTGCGATCGGATGTTCTGAGGGAGTTGGTGGGGCGAGCGGCCATCTCAGATGAACACCGTATGCTGATGAATACGGTGATGGAGAGAATATCATCCGCCGAAAGCGGATTGCATGAAGCTTTTATGAGTCTACTGACAGGCTTTGAGGTACGTAAAATAATGTATGATAGTCCTGCACATGCTAGGTGTGCCCTGTGTAGATAGTAGCCCCTGAGACTCTGGTTGTCGTCGGAAACAACGACGAACAGAGGATCATATTCCCAGGTAATAACTATACTGCCTCTATGTGCAGGTGATGGAAGCTCCAGTGGCTAGCCGGACTAGCGAGTTTGCCCATTTAAAACGGCAGTTGGATGCGGCAGACGCTGACATCGAGCTTGTTAATAAAAGGCTTGACGAGGCACAGGTAAGTGTCATTATCTGGTAAACGCCACATAGTAAGAGAAGCATGATGCCAGCATCTTTAATATGTTTTGACTGCAGATGGAGCTGCCACTGTTGAAGCCTTGCGGGCAGAACTTGCCCGAGCCAAGGAACAAGCGAGGTTTGGTAATGCGGCTGCTTTGAAGGCGGCCGAAGAGTTGAAAGCCGTGAAGGCCGCGCATGGCGAGAGCCGAGATAAGATGGCCAAGATGGTCATAGAATTAAAAGCCATCACCGACCGTTGCCAGGTTCTTGAAAAGGAAAACCTAGCAAAGGCATCAGACCTTGAGAAGGCTGCTGCGACGAGAAAAGACATCCGCTCTGCTATGAGGGCGAAGAAGGAGGAGCTGCGGGAAGCCGGGGATATTGTAGCTGGGAAATCCTTTATGTTGCGGAGGAAGTTCGGAGATCCACAGTATGCCCCTCTGGATCGGCTGTGGAGTTCGGAGGATGTGTATATGGATTTGGCGGCGAGCGCTGCCGATGCGGCCAAGTACTTCCAAGGTCAGACGGACCATAAAGTGGACCAGCTGTTTTGGACACAATTCCATTCTCCTGAGCGTCCGCCTTCATTGACTAGCCAATTTGCCGAATGGGCCGAACTGAATAGGTTGTCCGGACTCGCCATGAGGTCTGTTGTGGATCAGCTATGGCCGGAAAGGCCAAAACCGAATAGCTATTTCAGCTTGGTGCAGCAGTTCCTTGACGTGGTGCCGCGCATTAATGCGATGAAGAGGTCGGCGTGCATAGAGGGCTCACGGATGGCCTTTGCCCGTGTTAAAGCATACTGGGCGGAGATGGATGCTACCACTGTTGCAGCGCGGGATTCGGCCATAGGCCGAATGGCTGCTGAGCACTACTTTGAAGAAGTTCTTGAGGGTGCTCGTTTGATAGAGAACCAGTGCTCAAAAAATATTATGTTTGAGTGATATGTAATCTCATTGTAAGCGAAATGCTTTTATAAATTTTTATAAGGCTATTTTTATACTTTTGCCTAAAAGTAATATGATGCCTCCTGGGCGGCCGTTTATGTATACATGTGTATAACCTGAAAGACTGCAGCCGTCGGCTTCAACCCCCACGCATATAATGCGGAGGTGCTCGCAAAAAACACGCGTTCACACTTAACCTGCGTCTTGGTCCTATTAAGGAGGTGATAGCGGAGTGAGCGAGGCAACTGGACTATAATGCTTTAGCACTTTCACTTAGCCATAGGAGTTTGACAGTGGGGCTACTAGATAGCCCCTGGTGGCTCCGCACTCACCTGATCCCAGGGGCATACATGCCTGGCCGGAAAACGGCCCTTCGTTAAGGCGGAGAAATTCTAGCATTCCAACAGGTCATCGAGTGGTTGACCAGTCTCACGCTATATCATGACAGTCAGTTTTCGGCTTTCTCTACTGAGGTGCTCGTCCGGATGAACCAGGGCACAATCACAGTAGTTCTCCTGGTGCTACCTTAGCCGGTAAAGCAGAACGTAAGGCACCAAAACACAGGAGCCAGGCAAACCCAACATTTGACCAAAGACAATGATTCGGAGCTGATGCATATAGGGCCAAACTCGCGACGCCGAACACTCCCTAAGGTATTCTATCTTTGTGGTATAAACCGGGCCTAAATAATGGCCTTTGTAAGAAGCCCCTTGTGTCCAGGTACGTGCATTGTTCTGGCGTGGCCACATGCCAAGACGTCAGCATCCTTCTCAACGGTGGATATGTATCAACAAGAGACAGTAAAAAAGGTTTACGCAGGGTCTTAATCTAAAAAGAATCCTTGGAGCGGGTCCCTGCTGCACGTCTGCGCCTGTGTCTCCGTTGTGCCGTATCCTGGACGGGTGTAGCACGATGGTCGTCTGTAAAAGAGAGAAATTTAGGTGAAAAAGTTGCCGTGCAAAAAGATAGTTTTTAAAGAAACCATGTATAATTCAAGATGAGAAGAAGTTGCCACTTGTCTGCGCGCGTTGAGCCCCTTGTATTGACAAATAGGGGTGTGACCATTTGTTCGGTATAAATAGCGGCACCGGACTTGATTAGTTGTGTCTGAGGTCTTGACGACCTATTGGATGCTTTCGCTGGTCCGGGCGCCTTTAGTGTGCGGCTGCCAAGGCAGTCGCACTCTCTTCGGCGCGCAGAGATCGCTTGATATTTCCATTCACTAAAATGATGCCACGTGGACTGGGCATCTTGAGTGTGAGGGAGGCGTAGTGTGGTATTGCATTAAAGCGAGCGAAAGCTTCACGTCCGAGCAGTGCTTGATAGCCACTTTGGAACGGAGCGATGTGGAAGGTTAAATGCTCGCGACGGAAGTTATCGGGGGAGCCGAATATAACTTGTAGTAGGAGGGAGCCCATACAACGAGCCCCTGGGCCTGGCGTTACTCCTTTAAAGGTATTATTGCTATGGTGAATTTTTGTTGGGTCTAACCCCATCCCGCGGATTGTATCCTGATATATTAGGTTTAGATTGTTGCCACCGTCCATCAAGACTCGTGTGATGTGATATCCACCAATTACTGGGTCTAATACCAGGGCAGCCCATCCTGCGCGTCGGATACTTGCTGAGTAATCGCGATGGTTGAAAGTGATCGGTTGAGACGACCAGTGGCAGGACTTTGCGGTGACAGGCACTTGGGTATATTTTCCTGGGAGTGCCACGTTGTTTTTTCCCCTTGATCACATGTAACATGTTTACTGTTTTGACTTCTGGTGGAAATTTCTTTTGTTCCCCAGTGTCTTGCTTGGGAGGCTTGTCCTCGTCTTCACTTGGCGTATCCTCCCCCTTGTGTACGACGTTGAGCTTGCCGGACTGCTTGAAGACCCAACATTCTCTGTGGGTATGATTAGCAGGTTTACCAGGGGTACTATGGATCTGACATACTTGGTCCAGAATTTTGTTGAGGCTGGACAGTTCATCCCTGGTGCCTTTAGAGGGCGGCTTTTGCTGACCTGGCCGAGAGCTTTTGAATCCGGCGTTTACTGCCGTGCCCTTCGTGTTGTCTTCTTTATTCCAGCGTTTGTTATTGCTGTTGCACCGTGATTTCCCGTTTCCATCTCTAACTTCAGATGTACTGGGGTCGCTGGTGCTGCATCTGGCTAGCCAGCTGTCCTCACCTGCGCAAAAGCGGGTCATGAGGTTTGTTAATGCGGCCATTGTTCTCGGCTTATTTTGGCCGAGGTGTCTGGCGAGCCAGTCATCACGGACGCTATGCTTAAAAGCTGCCAAGGCTTCGGCGTCCGGACAGTCGACAATCTGGTTCTTTTTAGTAAGAAACATGTTCCAAAGCTTTCGGGCTGACTCTCCAGGCTGTTGAGTTATATGACTCAAATCATCCGCATCCGGAGGTCGGACATAAGTCCCTTGAAAATTTGCCCGAAAGGCGTCTTCGAGCTCTTCCCAACTTCCAATGGAGCTTTCGGGGAGGCCTTTAAGCCAGTGACGAGCTGGCCCTTTGAGCTTGAGGGGTAAGTACTTGATGGCATGGAGATCATCTCCTCGAGCCATATGGATATGAAGGATGTAGTCCTCAATCAAGACCCTAGGGTCTGTTGTTCTGTCGTATGTCTCTATGTTTACGGGTTTGAATCCCTCTGGAAATTCATGGTCCAGCACCTCATTGGTAAAACATAGGGGGTGTGCGGCACCCCTATAGCTGGGTGTACCGCGTTGTTCGGATGTTTGTTGTGTTGCACTGTATGCTGGGGCGCGCTTGCGTGGTCCATAGATGGATCTTGTTGCTCGTCCTTTGGGTGCGAGCCCTCGCATGGGTCGCGTGTTGTATTGTGAGTGGCGTTGTATGCCGCTCTATGTTGGCAGAGGGGTCGTCTATCCGG
This sequence comes from Triticum dicoccoides, assembly GCF_002162155.2. Taxonomy (NCBI): domain Eukaryota; kingdom Viridiplantae; phylum Streptophyta; class Magnoliopsida; order Poales; family Poaceae; genus Triticum; species Triticum dicoccoides. The sequence goes on from NC_041382.1 coordinate 165,016,429, forward strand.
CCAGGTGGCTGCTTTGATATTTGGTTGTGGGGGGGTCTGAGGCCTCCTCATCAAATTCAGGTAGCAGCTTCTGCTTTGGGTAGCTCTTGGAGGGACGATTGTCGCCGTACCTCGCTGCTGTGTTGAGTATTTTACTCCATCTGATTTGGAATGTGTCTTGCGTAGCCTCGAGCCTTTGCTTCTGCTTTTTAAGACTGCTCACGGTGGCAACAAGCCTTTTACGGGCATTCTGCTGCTCCAGGTGCATGTCCGGCGTTATGTCGTCCGGACTATTATCCTTGATACAATTTGTTTGTTTGGTTTGATTATCCGGATTGCCATTGTCCGGCAGCGGCTCGCCCTGCTCCAGCGCTGGGTCTGTGTGATCGTTGTTTCTGTCGAGGCGGGATTTGGGGCGGTGCTTGCGTCGCCGCTTTGACTGCTTCTCGAGGGAACAAGCCTTCGGTGCGTCCTTTCGCTCCTCGTCGTCATCTTTTGGTGCGTCCACCATGTATACGCCATATGATGAGGTGGGCGTCCAGCGCCCTATGGGCAGTGATTCTTCTTCGCCTCCCGCATCGTCATCCATACCGTCGATGTTTTCAGAGTCGAAGTCGAGCATGTCGGTTAAATCGTCGACAGTGGCTACAAAGTGGGTGGTGGGTGGACGTCGAATTTCTTCGTCTTCTGCATCCTAATCCTGCTGGCCATGGTCCGGGCAGGGCTCTCTTGACAAAGAGAGATACTTTAGTGATTTCATAATATCGCCGAGGGCGAGTGCTGAAAGATGTCCGCGGCGGTAAACTCCATGATCGGCGCCCAATCGGATTTGATCGGCAGGGGCGCGGAGGGTTCGGAGTCCGGAGAGGAGTCCGACTCCTTGGAGTCACGAGTCTCGCGGAGTGCGGGGCTGGTGTTCGGCTCAATCATCGTTGGGATCGCAGCCCCCGAGGCAGCGTCCAACCACCCATCCTCGATCGGCGCAGTTGGCTCCGAATTAAGGGTCGAAGCCGATGCGGGTGCGGCCTCCAGGGCACTGTTCGGCGCCAGAGCTAGATCATGCCCGTCGTGACAGTGCGGCGTGCTCGGCAGTGGCTCGACTCCGTCGAAGATCAAGTCCCCGCGGATGTCAGTCGTGTAGTTTAAACTTCCAAACCTGTAGCTTTCGATCTGCTCCAGATGGCCAAGCAAATTAGCCCGCAGTGCAAAGCCGCCAAAGACAGAGATCTGTCCGGGGAGACAAGTTTCACCCTGGACCGCATCACTATCGATGATAGTAGGAGCCATCAAGCCTGACGGCGAGGACACAGAGGAACTCTCAATGAAAGCACCAATGTCCAGGACACCATGCATTGTTCTGGCTTTCATTGGTTTTGACACCGACATTAGACGCACTGGCCCTCGAGGCACTATCCGAAGCCCTAGCGGCTGAGGAACTGATTGTGCTGTGCTCCACGGTGAATAGGGACGATGTGTCCAAGTCCACCTCCTTTAAACCGGCGGACGAAATAGTCAAATTCCAGGTCCATCCAATGGACCCCAATAAAACAGCTTCCATCGGGGCACAGTTAAACCCTGATGTAGATGCCGCACTGCGAGAGTTCCTACGAGAGAACTGGGACATTTTCGCCTGGCACCCTTCAGACATGCCAGGAATCCCACGCAGGCTGGCCGAGCACAGCTTAAATATCCTAAAAGGATTCAAACCTGTCAAACAAGCTCTTCGGCGTTTTTCCGAACCCAAGAGACAGGCCATGGGAGAGGAGCTAGCAAAGCTATTGGAGGCCGGATTCATCCGAGATATAAAACATCCGGACTGGCTAGCAAACCTGGTGATGGTACCAAAGAAGGACAAATCCTGGCGCCTGTGCGTTGATTTTAAAGACCTTAACAAGGCTTGCCCAAAGGATCCCTTCCCCCTCCCCCGCATCGATCAAATTATCAACGCTACCGCAGGACACGATTCGTTGTGTTTCCTCCATGCATATTCCGGCTACCATCAAATCAAGATGGCAGAATTAGACCAAGCCGCAATGGCATTTATCACACCATACGGCCCATTCTGCTTCAACACAATGCCATTCGGGCTCAAAAACGCCGGCACAACATATCAGCGCATGATTCAGACATGTCTGGCAAACCAGATCGGCAAAACAGTGGAGGCATATGTAGATGATGTGGTCGTCAAAACAAAACATGTTGAATCTCTAGTAGACGACTTGAGGCTCACATTTGATAATCTCCAAACATACGACATCAAGCTCAACCCGAAAAAATGCGTTTTCGGCGTTCCAGCCGGAAAGCTCTTGGGCTTCATTGTATCTGGTAGAGGAATTGAAGCAAATCCAGCCAAGATCCGAGCTCTGTCACAATTGGATATCCCAAAGGAACTCAAACAAATACAAAAGTTAACCGGATGCATGGCGGCTCTAAGCCGCTTTATCTCCTGCTTGGGAGAAAAGGCCCTACCCCTTTACCGCCTCCTTCGGCGCACCGAACACTTTGAATGGACGGATGCAGCCACGGCCGGACTCGACGAAATAAAAGCCATATTGGCAACAAACCCAGTCCTGGCCGCGCCAAACATTGGCGAACCAATGCTATTGTACATTGCAGCAACACATTAGGTTGTAAGCGCAGTGCTCGTCGTCGAACGAGAAACGGACGGACACAAATTCCCCCTTCAAAAGCCGGTCTATTATGTGTCCACTGTCCTCATTCCGTGCAAATCACGGTACCTGCATTATCAAAAGATTGCGTACGTGGTATTCATGGCATCCCGGAAGCTACGACACTACTTTCAAGAGTGTTCAATAACAGTAGCCTCGGAAGTACCACTTAACGATATTATAAACAACCGTGACACAACGGGCTGGATTGCAAAATGGGCCATTGAGCTCCTCCCATTCGACATAACTTATAAGCCACGGCGAGCCATCAAGTCGCAAGTTTTGGCTGACTTCATCGCAGAATGGACGGAGGCTGAACTCCCTAAAGAGTACGACACATATTCAAATTGGATCATGCATTTCGACGGCCCCAAGATGTTGGCCGGACTAGGGGCTGGCATCGTTTTGACGTCCCCCACAGGAGACATAGTTCAATACGTACTCCAGATTATGTACATAGACTCCAACAATGCAGCCGAATATGAGGCCCTTTTACATGGTCTCCGGATGGCAGTATCCATGGGCATTCAACGCCTAGAGGTGCGCGGGGACTCGAACCTCGCAATATCCCAAATAAATGGAGACTTTGATGCCAAGGATCCAAAAATGGCAGCTTACCGCAACGCCGTCCTAAAAATGTCAGCTCGGTTCGAAGGGATTGAATTTCACCATATAGCCCGGGAAAATAATCAGGCGGCAGATGTCCTGGCACGCATCGGCGCAAAACGCGATGTAGTCCCCCCAACATCTTCTTGGAAAGGCTGTTCAAGCCATCCGTAGTACGGGAAGGGGAGCCGAACAATAACAGCCCGGACCCAACCGCACTGCCCGACACCGAACATTCTGACACAATCAGAGGCTCTGGCAATGAAATAACACCTTCAGCCCACGTAATAATGGCCATCATCGCCCCGTGGACAGAACCATTCCTCGCCTACCTTACTAGGCAGGAACTCCCCAGGACCAAAATGAGGCACGCTGCATAGTGCGGTGATCCAAAGCCTACAAAGTCCACGAGGGAGAGCTTTATAAGAAAAGCACTACCGGAGTCCTTCAAAGGTGCATCTCCGAAGAGGAAGGGCGGAACCACCTGGCTGAAATTCATGCCGGACTCGGCGTCATCACGCTGTAGCTCGGTCCCTTGTAAGCAAGGCCTTCCGTACAGGCTTTTATTGGCCGACGGCTCGGGCAGACGCCCAGGACTTAGTCCAACGATGCGTCGGTTGCCAGCTCTTTGCAAACCAAAGCCATATGCCACCCACCGCCCTCCAAACTATCCCCATCACTTGGCCCTTCGCGGTCTGGGGGCTTGACATGGTTGGACCCCTTAAAGGCGGAACCCACAAGCAAAAATACTTACTGGTCATGGTGGATAAGTTCACCAAATGGATAGAAGCCAAGCCTGTTAAGACAGCCGAATCCGGACCGGTGATAGACTTTATATCCGGGGTTGTACACCGTTACGGCGTCCCCCACAGCATCATCACTAATAACGGCACGAACTTTACGGCCGACGAGGTAAAACTCTGGTGCAAAAACATGGGCATCAAGCTCGATTATGCTTCCGTCTATCACCCACAAACTAACGGCCAGGTCGAACATGCAAATGGTCTTATCATGAGCGGCATCAAACCCAGATTAGTGCGGTCCCTCAAGGAATCTAACACGCACTGGATAGAGGAGCTCGACTCCATACTCTGGGGGCTGCGGACCATGCCGAATCGCACCACCGGATACACACCATTCTTTATGGTGTACGGCGCAGAGGCAGTTTTACCTTGCGACATAATTCATGACTCACCTCGAGTGTGCATGTACGAATAAAGAGAAGTCGAGCTCGATCGGCAGGACAGTTTGGACGCATTGGAGGAGGACCATGATGTGGCAAAAGCCCGTTCCGCATTCTATCAACAGCAGGCTCGAAGATACCAAAGCAGAGAAGTACGGGCCAAAAATTACAACGTTGGTGAATTAGTTCTATGCCTGCCGGACAAGAAAAAGGACAAACTCAAGCCCAAGTGGGAAGGTCCCTTCATAATTGACCAAGTCCTGACTGGTGGAGCGTACCGCCTGCGAGATGCATCGGATAACCGACTCGAGCCGAACCCATGGAACGCAGCCTGTCTCCGAAGATTCTATGCCTAGCGCTGGACTCTGTGTTCGTCTCCTTCCTCTGTCCATTTTTTATATACTGTTTTTCTTACCTTTCTCTCCTTCTCCCCTTCCTTTCTCTTATAGCCTTTAAAGGCTCATCAAATGACGTGCTATTCTCATTCATTAAACCCGGGGGCTTCTTTTAACAGAAGCTTATTTATACGGGCTTCATGCCCAACACATGTGTTACACTTCCGCGTGTACCTTTCATTTCACCATTATATGCATCGATATGACTTAAGTTTTGGCCAAGCTGGGTTGCCTGGCTCCTGTGCTTACCCCTACGTTCCCGATTATTCGGCTAGGCGGTAAAGGGAGCACCTCTGCGATTGTTACTGCCGGATCAGCCGGATGTGTACCTCAGACTGGGTCAAGCCGAAAGCTAGCGTTCTTAAGGGAATATTCGGTCGGTGACCTAAAACATGATCTTTTCACTTATTTATTTATGCGCCCCCAGATGCTTTTTCCCACGTCTTTTTCGCAGAATGGGCATGCACTTTAGGGCATGCCTCCCAGGGAAAGGAACCCCTAACGGAACTATTCTCCCTGGAAGATGTTTCTTACTAACCATGTAATATAACATAACTAGTCGGGCACTTGTCTGTTCACGCACTAATGACCCCTACGCCTGGTCCCCATGCATTCCCCGGTTCTTATATAACTGCATGGGAATTCGGACACACTCTCGACCGTCAGGTCCCGAGGCTGAAGCGAAAAGGTCGGCCATGACAAACGATCTACAATCCGGCTAGAAGGCATTATAAATGTCAATTAAATTACATAGTCATTCTGACTAATTGTATTCCTCTTCAATACCATCTAACAGGTTGTCTAATTTACAGTCCTGCTGGGAATACTTTGCGGCCAATTCTACTTGGCCGTATACTAAGCTTACAGGGATCTCCTTCCCATCGGGCCCCACAGGACCGACCTCGGCCATGTGGTTGGGGTCAGCCTTTGTGTACCGCGTCTTCACCATGGCCCAGGCCTCCCTAGCGCCTTGACGGCAGGCCAATATCTTCCACAATTGGAAGTGCCGCCGTGCTCCCTTTAGCTTCTCCGCAAGCACTCCAAGACCTTCGGGCATGGATATGGATGGCCACAAGGCCTGGGCGACGCCTTGCATCGCTTGTCGAACTCGCTCGAGCAGTTGCGAGAGCTCGGGAAGAAGGTCACCCGTAGAACTGGGCATCTCCTCTACAGGACGATCTGTTAGCACACCTATAGACATTACTCTATTAGTCGACTTCCCCGCTGAACTTTTTTTCAAAGGTTCGTTCAGGCACTTACTAAATATGCCGCGCCGAAGCCGCTGATTCTCCTTAACGGAGTCTGACAGATGGGCACGAACATCTTTCAGGTCGACGCCCGGCTTGGTGTTGGCATCTTGGAGATCGTTCTTCTCCCGCCTCACCTTTGTCAGCACCTTCTCACCAGCCTTCAGCTGGCGTAGGAGGTGTTGCCTTTCTGGATTCAATCTGGCGCCATCTGCAATTTCATTTGTCAGATTCGCACCCATGCCGTGCTTCGCAAAATACTTATCTTTCGAAGTGTATATTACCAGAGGGGGTCTCCTTGGGCTCCCCTGCCGCGGCCAGTGCGGCCTCAAGTTGGGCTTTGCACTCTTCTAGCTCCTTGGACAGTAGGGAATTCTTTTCTATAAGAACCTGCATAACAAATGATCCTTAAATCAGTTATTCTAACTGTTTCAAGTCTCGGGGGCTACTGGTATATATATATATATATATATATATATATATATATATATATATATAATTACCAAAAATTTCTTACCCGTATGTCTTTTACATATTGCTCCGTGGCTCTGGCTAGACCATTTTGAGCGGCACGGAGGTACGCATCTCCCAAATTGAAGGCATCTAATGCCTCTTGGGAGAAACAAGCGTCGCGAAGAATTGTCCGGCGACGCCTGTGGTTCATAGCACTCTCCACCTCAGAGTTGGTGGCAGACAACCTGTCCACATCCTCCGTCGGAGGAGCGTCCGGTGCGCGGCTTGTGTTCGCCTCCGCCTCCGGACCAAGCTTTGGAGCCTGGCTGGTGGAGGCGCGATTGGCAGCCTCTCCGGATATAGTCCGGCGAGGTCTCTTTGTCCTGAAGAGAGCACGAGTGTTAATATGCCTTGAAGGTATAACACCTGGGATAAGGGGGCGCGCCATACCTTTGCGCTAACGCCTCAGTCCGGACTGCACCTCTTTTCTGCCCACAGGGCCCTGCGGCCCCTCGTTGGCTTGTCGCCGCAAGTTCGGCCTCCCGTCTCAAAAACCTCCCCTGCAAAGCTCGGTTGTAATCAGGAAACTGAAAACACGAGCGGGCGGACCCCTATTCAGGGTACTGGGACTTCGATCTCAGTTACCTGGGAGGCCGGGATTAGCCCTGGGTAATCGGCCATAATGGCCACCAAGGCGTTGTCCTTGCTCAATTGATGGAACACCCCATCAATCAGCTCCACGGATAAGTCTGGATCCTCTTGAGAGGCCGGGTCGAGGGACCGTCCTGGGTCCTCGGGTTGTGGAGGAGGGCTGTTTATTTCTTTAACAGCCTGGCACAGTTCCTACGTTGAAGTCGTTAGACTGAATATTTAAGAATGAGAATATAGAACGGATGGGCAAGTAAATGTGACCACTTACCCAGCTTGGGGGATTGTACATAGAAAATCCACCCTGTGGGTCGACACGGAGAAATTCCTCCTCTTCTCCCTTGTACAAAGCGGACAAGGTCTTTGTTAGAGCCACAGCCGAATCTGGCCCCTTACGGCCGTAGCGGGTGGCGTCGTCCTCCCCGTTGAAGTCCCACATGGGGTGGCCTCTATACTGTAGCGGTTGCACCCCTCGCATGATGCATGCGGCCATGACCCCGATCATGGTCAGTCCGAAATGAGATAACAATCTTATCCGGCCCATCAGGTAAAGAACATCCTTGTCACTTTTCCTCTGAGGGCTCTGTGGATGCCAACTTAGGCGCTTCTTTAGTGGAGCACTGTCAAACTCAGGGAGGCCGATCCGGACAGGATCCGGCAGCGGGACGTCCTCTATGTAAAACCATTCCGAAGGCCAGTCCTCGGACGCCTTCTTTGGGGTTTCAGATAGATATCCGGTCCCGGCGATGCGCCACACTTCGGCTCCGCCCACTTGATATATTGACCCCTTCTGAGAACGGGGCACAAGGCAGAATAGCTCTTTCCACAGCCTGAAATGAGCCTCAACACCCAAAAACAGCTCGCAGAGGGCTACGAAGCCCGCGATATGCAATACGGAGGCAGACGTAAGATTGTGTAGCTGGAGGCCATAGAACTCCAGGAGCCCCCGGAGAAATGGATGGATTGGAAATCTGAGCCCTCTTATTAAATAAGGGACAAGGCATACCCGCTCTCCTTTGGAGGGATTAGGGGCACTCTCCGCTTGCTCTCCGCCATTATAGATGGCAAGACCGGCTCGAACCGGGACCATATAGGCCGGGGGGAGAAATCCCTTGGTCTGGAGCGTCACTAGCTCGCTATGCGGGATGGAGCATCTCTCCCAATATCCAGGCTGAGGGCTGGAAGGGCGAAAGGAGGAGTTGCGACGGCTGGCCATGGTGGAATGGACCTTTGTCGGATGCGCTCTGATGAACACTTGCGAAGGGGAGAAGGTGTGGTTTGGATCTAAATCCTCGTCCCCTTAAATGGGCGGCTCATTTACACGGCTAGGGGTGTGGATGTAAAAACACTCAGACTTTTCATATTCGTTTGACATGTGGGAGACGGCCATTATTGGGCGTAGAAGCCAAGGAGCGCAACATTTACAAGAAACCGGACTTTATTCAACAGGTACACGGAATTTGGAGGAGAACCCGCCTTGCAATGCCAAAGACAATCTGCGTGCCGGACTCATCATCATTGAAGCCTGGTTCGGGGGCTACTGAGGGAGTCCTGGATTAGGGGGTGTCCGGATGGCCGGACTATACCTTCAACGGACTCCTGGACTATGAAGATACAAGATTGAAGACTTCGTCCCGTGTCCGGAAGGGACTTTCCTTGGCGTGGAAGGCAAGCTTGGCGATACGGATATGTAGATCTCCTACCATTGTAACCGACTTTGTGTAACCCTAACCCTCTCCGGTGTCTATATAAACCGGAGGGTTTTAGTCCGTAGAACAACATACAGAACAACAATCATACCATAGGCTAGCTTCTAGGGTTTAGCCTCTCCGATCTCGTGGTAGATCTACTCTTGTACTACCCATATCATCAATATTAATCAAGCATGACGTAGGGTTTTACCTCCATCAAGAGGGCCCGAACCTGGGTAAAACTTCGTGTCCCTTGCCTCCTATTACCATCCGGCCTAGACGCACAGTTCGGGACCCCCTACCCGAGATCCGCCAGTTTTGACACCGACAAGATCCCTTCAAGAACTCATCACCACCGTGCGCTCGCCCCACGGTGGGCGCCAACTGTCGTGGAATTGTCACGGCAGATGTCCTTAGTGTCAGGACTTAGTCGCGAGGCCAACGCATCTATGTAGTAGCTTGAGAGGGGTTGAGCGGAATCAAGAGACGCAACACAAGACAAGGGTTTAGACAGCTTCGGGCCCCGGGAAACATCATCCAGTAATAACCCTACATGTTGTTTGTGCCTAGGTCTCATTATCATCACGAGGGAGTCACCGTAAACCGGCTCTCTTAGTTGTGTCTAACCCTTAAGATTATTTCCCTCCCTTTGGGGTGCCCTGCCCCTCCTTATATATGTTGAAGGGGTGGGTTACATGTAGAGTCCAACTCGGATTAAGACTTAAACTATTTTGACTTCTCTTCATGGGCTTCTTGATGTCTACTACACAACCTTCTTCTTGTAGACGTTGTTGGGCCTCCAAGTGCAGAGGTTTGTAGGACAGTAGCAAATTTCCCTCAAGTGGATGACCTAAGGTTTATCAATCCATAGGAGGCGTAGGATGAAGATGGTCTCTCTCAAGCAACCCTGCAACCAAATAACAAAGAGTCTCTTGTGTCCCCAACACACCCAATACAATGGTAAATTGTATAGGTGCACTAGTTCGGCGAAGAGATGGTGATACAAGTGGTATATGGATGGTAGATAAAGGTTTTTGTAATCTGAAAATATAAAAACAGCAAGGTAACTAATGATAAAAGTGAGCACAAACGGTATTGCAATGCGTTGAAACAAGGCCTAGGGTTCATACTTTCACTAGTGCAAGTTCTCTCAACAATAATAACATAATTGGATCATATAACTATCCCTCAACATGCAACAAAGAGTCACTCCAAAGTCACTAATAGCGGAGAACGAACGAAGAGATTATGGTAGGGTACGAAACCACCTCAAAGTTATTCTTTCCAATCAATCCTTTGGGCTATTCCTATAAGTGTCACAAACAGCCCTAGAGTTCGTACTAGAATAACACCTTAAGACACAAATCAACCAAAACCCTAATGTCACCTAGATACTCCAATGTCACCTCAAGTATCCGTGGTTATGATTATATGATATGCATCACACAATCTCAGATTCATCTATTCAACCAACACATAGAACCTCATAGAGTGCCCCAAAGTTTCTACCGGAGAATCACGACGAAAACGTGTGCCAACCCCTAGCATAGGTTCATGGGCGGAACCCGCAAGTTGATCACCAAAACATACATCAAGTGAATCATGTGATATCCCATTGTCACCACAGATACGCACGGCAAGACATACATCAAGTGTTCTCAAATCTTTAAAGACTCAATCCGATAAGATAACTTCAAAGGGGAAACTCAATCCATTACAAGAGAGAGGGGGGAGAAGAAACATAAGATCCAACTATAATAGCAAAGCTCGCGATACATCAAGATCGTGCCAAATCAAGAACACGAGAGAGAGAGAGAGAGAGAGAGAGAGAGAGCGACCAAACACATAGCTACTGGTACATACCCTTAGCCCTGAGGGAGAACTACTCCCTCCTCGTCATGGAGAGCACCGGGATGATGAAGATGGCCACCGGAGAGGGATTGCCCCCTCCGGCATGATGTCGGAACGGGTCTAGATTGGTTTTTCGTGGCTACGGAGGCTTCTGGCAGCGGAACTCCCGATCTATTGTGCTCCCCGATAGTTTTAGGGTATATGGATATATATAGGCGGAAGAAATACATCAGGGGAGCCACGAGGGGCCCACGAGGGTGGAGGGCGCGCCCAGGGGGTGGGCGCCCCCTGCCTCGTGGCTTCCTCGTTGATCCCCTAACATGCACTCCAAGTCTCCTGTATTGCTTTCTTTCCAAAAAATAACTTTTCCGAATGTTTCATTCCGTTTGGACTCCGTTTGATATTCCTTTTCTTTGAAACCCTAAAACAAGGAAAAAACAGAAACTGGCACTGGGCTCTAGGTTAATAGGTTAGTCCCAAAAATCATATAAAATAGCATATAAATGCATATAAAACATCCAAGGTTGATAATATAATAGCATGGAACAATCAAAAATTATATATACATTGGAGACGTATCAAGCATCCTCAAGCTTAATTCCTGCTCGTCCTCGAGTAGGTAAATGATAAAAACAGAATTTTTGATGTGGAATGCTACCTAACATGTTTATCATGTATCTCTCTTTATTGTAGCAAGAATATTTGGATCCATGAGATTCAAGACAAAAGTTTAATATTGACATAAAAATAATAATACTTCAAGCATACTAACTAAGCAATTATGTCTTCTCAAAATAACATTGCCAAAGAAAGTTCATCCCTACAAAATCATATAGTTTGGTCATGCTCCATTTTCGTCACACAAGAATGCTCTCATCATGCACAACCCCGATGACAAGCCAAGCAATTGTTTCATACTTTAGTAATCTCAAACGTTTTTCAACTTTCACGCAATACATGAGCGTGAGCCATGGATATAGCACTATGGGTGGAATAGAATATAATGAGGGGGTTATGTGGAGAAGACATAAAGGAGAAAGTCTTACATCGACGCGGCTATTCAATGGGCTAGGGAGATGCCCATCAATTGATGTCAATGCAAGGAGTAAGGATTGCCATGCAACGGATGCACTAGAGCTATAAATGTATGAATGCTCAACAAAAGAAACTAAGTGGGTGTGCATCCAACTTGCTTGCTCATGAAGACCTAGGGCACTTGAGGAGGCCCATTGTTGGAATATACAAGCCAAGTTCTATAATGAAAATTTTCCACTAGTATATGAAAGTGACAAAACAAGAGACTCTCTATCATGAGGATTATGATGCTACTTTGAAGCACAAGTGTGGCAAAGGATAGTAGCATTGTCCCTTCTCTCTTTTTCTCTTTTTTGGGCCTTCTCTTTTTTTATGGCCTTTCTCTTTTTGGGGGGCCTTCTCTTTTTTATGGCCTTTCTCTTTTTTTCCTCACTTGAGACAATGCTCTAGAAAATGATGATCATCACACTTCTATTTATTTACAACTCAATGATTACAACTCGATACTAGAACAAAGTATGACTCTATATGAATGCCTCTGGCGATGTACCAGGATATGCAATGAACCAAGAGTGACATGTATGAAATAATTATGAACGGTGGCTTTGCCACAAATACTATGTCAACTACATGATCATGCTAAGCAATATGACAATGATGAACGTGTCATGATAAATGGAATGGTGGAAAGTTGCATGGCAATATATCTCGAAATGGATATGGAAATGCCATAATAGGTATGTATGGTGGCTGTTTTGAGGAAGATATAAGGAGGTTTATGTGTGAAAGAGCGTATCATATCACGGGGTTTGGATGCACCGGCGAAGTTTGCACCAACTCTCAATGTGAGAAAGGGCAATGCACGGTACCGAAGAGGCTAGCAATGATGGAAGGGTGAGAGTGCGTATAATACATGGACTCAACATTAGTCATAAAGAACTCACATACTTATTGCACAAATCTACAAGTCATGAAAAACCAAGCACTACGCGCATGCTCCTAGGGGGATAGATTGGTAGGAAAAGACCATCGCTCGTCCCCGACCGCCACTCATAAGGAGGACAATCAAAGAACACCTCATGTTTCAAATTTGTTACATAACGTTTACCATACGTGCATGCTACGGGACTTGCAAACTTCAACACAAGCATTTCTCAAATTCACAACTACTCAACTATCACAACTTTGATATCACTATCTCCATATCTCAAAACAATCATCAAGTATCAATCTTCTCTTAGTATTCAATGCACTCTATATGAAAGTTTTTATTATACCCATCTTGGATGCCTATCATATTAGGACTAGATTCATAACCAAAGCAAAATACCATGCTGTTCTAAAGACTCTCAAAATAATATAAGTGAATCACGAGAGTTCATCTATTTCTTCAAAATAAAACTACCACCATGCTCTAAAAGATATAAGTGAAGTACTAGAGCAAACAACAAACTACTCCGGAAGATATAAGTGAAGATCAATGAGTAGTTGAATAATTATGCAACTATGTGAAGACTCTATAACATTTAAGAATTTCATATCTTGGTATTTTATTCAAACAGCAAGCAAAACAAAATGAAATAAAATGACACTCCAAGCAAAACACATATCATGTGGCGAATAAAAATATAGCTCCAAGTAAAGTTACCGATGAACGAAGACGAAAGAGGGGATGCCTTCCGGGGCATCCCCAAGCTTAGGCTCTTTATTGTCCTTGAATATTACCTTGGGGTGCCTTGGTAATCCCCAATCTTAGGCTCTTTCCACTCCTTATTCCATAGTCCATCGAATCTTTACCCAAAACTTGAAAACTTCACAACACAAAACTTAATAGAAAACTCGTAAGCTCCGTTAGTATAAGAAAATAAATCACCACATAGGTACTGTTGTGAACTCATTATAAATTCATATTGGTGTAATATCTACTGTATTCCAACTTATCTATGGTTCATAACCTCCGATACTACTCATAGATTCATCAAAATAAGCAAACAACACATCAAAAACAGAATCTGTCAAAAACAGAACAGCCTGTAGTAATCTGGATCAAACGTATACTTCTGGAACTCATAAAATTCTCAAATAAATTTTTGGACCTGAGTAATTTATCTATTAATCATCTGGAGAAAGAATTAACTAAATAGCACTCTCCAATAAAAAATGGCAGCAATTTTCGTGAGCGCTAAAGTTTTTGTTTTTTACAGCAAGATCAACAAGACTTTCCCCAAGTCTTCCCAACGGTTCTACTTGACACAAACACTAATTAAAACATAAAAAACTCAATCATAACAGAGGCTATATAATTTTTTATTACTAAACAGGAGCAAAAATCAAGAAACAACAATAAAGTTGGGTTGCCTCCCAACAAGCGCTATTGTTTAACGCCTCTAGCTAGGCATGATGATTTCAATGATGCTCACACAAAAGATAAGAATTGAAACAGAAAGAGAGCATCATGAAGAATATGACTAGCACATTTAAGTCTAACCCACTTCCTATGCATAGGTACATTGTGAGAAACAACTTGTGGGATCAAGAATCAACTTGCATAGGAAGGTAAAACAAGCATAACTTCAAAACTTTAAGCACATAGAGAGGAAACTTGATATTATTGCAATTCCTACAAGCATAAGTTCCTCCCTCATAATAATTTTCAGTAGAATCATGAATGAATTAAACAATATAACCAGCACCTAAATCATTATTTTCATGATCTACAAGCATAGAAAATTTACTACTCTCCACATAAGCAAGATTCTTCTCATTCGGAATAGTGGAAGTATCATAAGAAACTCGAATACTATAAATTGTTTCCACATTAAAAGAGTAATGTATAGAAAAAGGGTAATCATAATCATGACAAGTTTTATAAATATAATCATCACTACTTTTTATAGCATATGTATCATCACAATAATTATCATAAGTAGCAACTTTGTTCTCATCATAATCGATTGAAACCTCTTCCAAGATAGTGGAATCATCACTAAATAAAGTCATGACTTCTCCAAATACACTTTCACAATTATCATAATAAGATTCAACATCTTCCAAAATAGTGGGATCATTACTTCCTAAAGTTGACACTCTTCCAAACCCACTTTCATCAATATAATCATCATAAGTAGGAGGCATGCTATCATCATTGTAAATTTGCATATCAGAACTTGGGAGACTAAAAATATCATCTATAGCTTCCCCAAGCTTGGGACAAATATTAATTGCACCAAATATATTCTCAAAAACATCATCTTCTTCAAACATAGCATCCCCAAGCTTGGGCCTTTTCATATCATAAGCATAATCACTCTCATCATTAATAGTACGGATAGCACCAATAGTATAGCAATTATCATATTCTTCCAAGCAAGTGCCAAAAAGATTTTCAATATCATAAGGAGTGTCATTATCTTCCCAATCATAATCATCACAACAAGCAATAGGCATAACGAGATCATCATCAAGTGCATCATCTTCATTTTCATGAGGCACAACAATAATAGGAGCAACATTATTTGGGAGAGATACCTTTTTACCTCTCTTCCTTTTTCTTTTCTTCTTCTTCACCACATCATGTGTGGGTTCAATCCTCTTTTTAGAGCTCCTTATTAATGAAATTGGTTGAATAGAAGGCTCCTCCTCGTTACCTGATTCATCATAAGAAATAATAGGAGGATATTGGGAAGTCTCTTCCCTTTCATTAATATTCTCTTCATCTTCTATTTGTTTTCTTTTCTTTATGTAATTGGCAATATAAGGATTTTCTATGCAATTCACCGCGCAATACATATAAATTTCCTCTAGATCAAAATGAAGAACTCTATCAAGGGCAAATTTTGGAATATCCTTAGTTATATGTTTCATTTCTTCATAACCCAAGAGCAAACTAAGTTCATTATGATGTGCAAGGTAAATAAAGTCATCACAATTTTTGGACACGATACGATCATGAAACAATTTGCATTGGGTACTGAAATGATGATGTTCATTGCAAAGTTCACAAGTACGGCTAAGAAAATTTAAATTTTCAGCACAAGCTTCTAGCCTTTCTTGCAACAATTTCATTTCTAAATGCTTATGCCTCTTGCAATATCTATCTTCCCTATTTGGTGTGTACTTGCAAACCCAATGCACTCCACAAAAATTGACATGTTTATAGGAGACATTTTCATCATAACTAGTGCAATCATCATTAGTACCATGGATATTCAAGGAGTTCATACTAACAACATTGCAATCATGCTCGTCATTCAAAGATTTAGTGCCAAACATTTTAATGCATTCTTCTTCTAACACTTTGGCACAATTTTCCTTTTCATCATACTCACGAAAGATATTAAAAAGATTTAGCGTATGAGGTAGACTCAATTCCATTTTTTGTAATTTTCTTTTATAAACTAAACTAGTGATAAAACAAGAAACTAAAAGACTCGATTGCAAGATCTAAAGATATACCTTCAAGCACTCACCTCCCCGGCAACGGCGCCAGAAAAGAGCTTGATGTCTACTACACAACCTTCTTCTTGTAGACATTATTGGGCCTCCAAGTGCAGAGGTTTGTAGGACAGTAGCAAATTTCCCTCAAGTGGATGACCTAAGGTTTATCAATCTGTAGGAGGCGTAGGATGAAGATGGTCTCTCTCAAGCAACCCTACAACCAAATAACAAAGAGTCTCTTGTGTCCCCAACACACCCAATACAATGGTAAATTATATAGGTGCACTAGTTTGGCGAAGAGATGGTGATACAAGTGGTATATGGATGGTAGATAAAGGTTTTTGTAATCTGAAAATATAAAAACAGCAAGGTAACTAATGATAAAAGTGAGCACAAACGGTATTGCAATGCGTTGAAACAAGGCCTAGGGTTCATACTTTCACTAGTGCAAGTTCTCTCAACAATAATAACATAATTGGATCATATAACTATCCCTCAACATGCAACAAAGAGTCACTCCAAAGTCACTAATAGCGGAGAACGAACGAAGAGATTATGGTAGGGTACGAAACCACCTCAAAGTTATTCTTTCCAATCAATCCTTTGGGCTATTCCTATAAGTGTCACAAACAGCCCTAGAGTTCGTACTAGAATAACACCTTAAGACACAAATCAACCAAAACCCTAATGTCACCTAGATACTCCAATGTCACCTCAAGTATCCGTGGTTATGATTATATGATATGCATCACACAATCTCAGATTCATCTATTCAACCAACACATAGAACCTCATAGAGTGCCCCAAAGTTTCTACCGGAGAATCACGACGAAAACGTGTGCCAACCCCTAGCATAGGTTCATGGGCGGAACCCGCAAGTTGATCACCAAAACATACATCAAGTGAATCAGGTGATATCCCATTGTCACCACAGATACGCACGGCAAGACATACATCAAGTGTTCTCAAATCTTTAAACACTCAATCCGATAAGATAACTTCAAAGGGGAAACTCAATCCATTACAAGAGAGAGGGGGGAGAAGAAACATAAGATCCAACTATAATAGCAAAGCTCGCGATACATCAAGATCGTGCCAAATCAAGAACACGAGAGAGAGAGAGAGAGAGAGAGAGAGAGAGAGAGAGATCAAACACATAGCTACTGGTACATACCCTTAGCCCCGAGGGAGAACTACTCCCTCCTCGTCATGGAGAGCACCGGGATGATGAAGATGGCCACCGGAGAGGGATTGCCCCCTCCGGCAGGGTGCCGGAACGGGTCTAGATTGGTTTTCGGTGGCTACGGAGGCTTCTGGTGGCGGAACTCCCGATCCATTGTGCTCCCCGATAGTTTTAGGGTATATGGATATATATAGGCGGAAGAAATACATCAGGGGAGCCACGAGGGGCCCATGAGGGTGGAGGGCGTGCCCAGGGGGTGGGCGCACCCCTGCCTCGTGGCTTCCTCGTTGATCCCCTGACGTGCACTCCAAGTCTCTTGTATTGCTTTCTTTCCAAAAATAACTTTTCCGAAGGTTTCATTCCGTTTGGACTCTGTTTGATATTCCTTTTCTTCGAAACCCTAAAACAAGGAAAAAACAGAAACTGGCACTGGCACTGGGCTCTAGGTTAATAGGTTAGTCCCAAAAATCATATAAAATAGCATATAAATGCATATAAAACATCCAAGGTTGATAATATAATAGCATGGAACAATCAAAAGTTATAGATACATTGGAGACGTATCACTTCTTAACATCTTGGGCTTCTTAACCTCTCAGGCTTGTTAACCCGAGGCGACTCTGTCTGCCGGGTTATGATTGTCTGTCGGATTATGACTGTCTGCCGGGTTATGATTGTCTGTCGGGTTATGATCTGATTTAACACCTGCCGGGTTATCATGTGACTTAACACCTGCCGGGTTATCATCTGACTTAACACCTGCCGGGTTATCATCTGATTTAACACCTGTCGGGTTATCATCCGCCGGATTACCATCTGTTATGGCCATCTGTCTTAACTGCCTGTCTTAACTCTCTGCCGGTTAACCATCTGCCGGTTTACCAAGTCCCAGCCGGGTTATAACTCCGGTCGGGTCATACCGCGGGGTATATCCCCGACAGTATTCGTTTGATATTTTGATGAGATGTATGTTGTCATCCCTCTAGTGGTGTCATGTGAATGTCGACTACATGACACTTCACCATTGTTTGGGCCTAGAGGGAGGCATTGGGAAGTAATAAGTAGATGATGGGTTGCTAGAGTGACAGAAGCTTAAACCCTAGTTTATGTGTTGCTTCGTAAGGGGCTGATTTGGATCCATATGTTTCATGCTATGGTTAGGTTTACCTTAATACTTATGTTGTATTTGCGGATGCTTGCAATAGGGGTTAATCGTAAGTGGGATGCTTGTCCAAGTAAGGGCAGTACCCAAGCACCGGTCCACCCACATATCAAATTATCAAAGTACCGAACGCGAATCATATGAACGTGATGAAAACTAGCTTGACGATAATTACCATGTGTCCTCCGGAGCATTTTCCTTTATATAAGAGTTTATCCAAGCTTGTCCTTTTCTACAAAAGGATTGGGCCATCTTGCTGCACCTTATTTACTTTTATTACTTGCTACTCATTACAAAGTACCTTATCACAAAACTATCTGTTACCGATAATTTCAGTGCTTGCAGAGAATACCTTACTAAAAACTGCTTATCATTTCCTTCTAGTCCTTGTTGGGTTCGACACTCTTACTTATCGAAAAGGACTATGATAGATCCCCTACACTTGTGGGCCATCAAGACTCTTTTCTGGCGCCGTTGCCGGGGAGTGAAGTTCCTTTGGTAGGTGGAATTTGGTAAGAAAAAATTTATATAGTGTGCTAAAACTTACGGTCACTAGTTACTATGGAACATAATTCTCTGAGGGGCTTGTTCGGGAATGTCAGTGTCAAAACCGGCGGATCTCGGGTAGGGGGTCCCGAACTGTGCGTCTAGGCCGGATGGTAACAGGAGGCAAGGGACACGAAGTTTTACTCAGGTTTGGGCCCTCTTGATGGAGGTAAAACCCTACGTCCTGCTTGATTAATATTGATGATATGGGTAGTACAAGAGTAGATCTACCACGAGATCGGAGAGGCTAAACCCTAGAAGCTAGCCTATGGTATGATTGTTGTTCTATATGTTATCCTACGGACTAAAACCCTCCGGTTTATATAGACACCGGAGAGGGTTAGGGTTACACAAAGTTGGTTACAATGGTAGGAGATCTACATATTCGTATCGCCAAGCTTGCCTTCCACGCCAAGGAAAGTCCCTTCCGAACACGGGACGAAGTCTTCAATCTTGTATCTTCATAGTCTAGGAGTCCGGCTGAAGGTATAGTCCGGCCATCCGGACACCCCCTAATCCAGGACTCCCTCAGTAGCCCCTGAACCAGGCTTCAATGACGATGAGTCCGGCGCGCAGATTGTCTTCGGCATTGCAAGGCGGGTTCCTCCTCCAAATACTTCATAGAAGATTTTGAACACAAAGATAGTGTCCAGCTCTACAAAATAAGTTTCCACATATTGCCATAGAGAGAATAATATTTACACAAATCTAATCTGCTGACGTATTCCGTAGTGTGACATCGCACCACGGCCAAGCCTTTATTCGAATCATTTTATTGTCCCACCTCAGCGTGTCACGCAAGGCGGTTTCCTTGGCACGTCTTGTTAAAGCAAAGATCGTGTCCCCTTATTCCGGGATTCTCATCAATACGGGCGTGGGTAACCCAGCCGCTTCTAGGACTCCTAGACTATAGGCAAGTCCAAACTGCCACGGAGAGGACGCTTGATATTCACCCTCTTTATAAAGGGGCAAGGCTTTTACTCTTTTCCCTCCCGCGCTCAATCGAATCCTTCCCCCACCTCAAGCTCAAACACCCAAAGTTCAGGTCAGGTGCTCCAAACCTTCAATCATGTCCGGATCTAGCCTTCAAGGCCGATGGGTGCCTTCCTCCATCACGGAAGAAGACATCAAAAAGTTGAGGGAGGCCAGATATCTGACCGTCGAGGTCTTGCATCGGCTGCCTGCCCGAGGGCAGGCCGTGCCCTCCGCCAAACCCAACGAGAACGTCGTGTTCGTCTCCCACTTCCTCTGAGGTCTAGGCCTTGCTCTGGATCCTTTCGTCAGGGGTTTGATGTTTTATTACGGGCTAGATTTCCATGATCTAGCTCCAGACTCCTTTCTTCATATCACGACATTTATTGTCGTGTGTGAGGCCTTCCTCCGGATTACCCCTCACTTTGGCCTGTGGCTCAAGACCTTTGAAGTAAAGCCGAAGATGATCGAGGGGCAACATGCAGCGTGTGGAGGTGCCTCAATATGCAAGATGACGGGAGCTCCATGGCCCAAAGGTTCCATTCCAGAGGTTTCTGAATTGTGGCAACAGGAGTGGTTCTACATCACGGCTCCTAGAAGTGCCAAGTGGGCGGCCGCCCCAGTTTTCCGCTCGGGCCCTCTACCACAACGGATGTCATGGATCAGCAGAGGTCTGAGCTGGGGTCCAGCCAAGGATGTGCCTATACTGTAAAGCCGCATTCGAGATCTCTTCAATGGAGATTTTAGTTTGGTTGTGGTAATACAAGTTATGCTGGTTCGTCAAGTCCAGCCTTGCAAACGCCGGCCCCTTCGCTTGTGGGAGTTCAATCCTGAGGGACCGCGTGTCATTCAAAATTTCCTCGGCCTGACGCATGAGGAGATGTACAAGTCATTCTTCGGATCTCAGGTAGAGTGTCCGAAAATTACCGAGGACGTGGGCCTGAGTAGTAACCGCGCCGCCGAACAGGTAAGGAATCTTCCGGTCGAACATATTATCTCTCACTTGTTACGAAGTTATTTATGAGAGTTCGCTTTTTGACCAGGACTGGCTAACAAAGGCGAAGTTGATTCGGTGTTCGGCCCCCCTCCCTGAGGGTTTGGAGAATCCGATATTGGAAAAGATGCTCCAGGTCGCACCTTGCCCGGAGCCCTTGAAGGAAGATACTGGGGAGGATAATACGGGCGAACGCGGGCCCCCAACGCTGCCCATTCTAACCGAGGGAGCGAGTGTCTCCATGAAGGAAGAAGACCGGAGGAGGAAAAGGACTGCGCCCAAGGATTCGGAAGCCAAAGCTTCCAAATGGGAGAATAAGTCTCCCACAGAGGGTCCTACCTTGGGGGGTGCTTTTTCCGCACAAAGTCCGCGGGGGGATCAATTCTCCAGTGAGTCGTAAGTGACCCGAAATACTTTAATAGTACAGGTATGCCATCTTTTTCCTCTGAGAAAATAACCACCGCATATATTTTTGCAGTTCGGGCCTTAGCCCCTCTCAAATGAGCTCGTCTTCGGGGGATCTTCTTCCAGAGATGATGGAGAGCGAAACGCCTCCTCCGGACTCCGCCGCTCCGGAAGCGGGCGACCCCGAAGTGTCATTGTGGAGGGCCTATCCGAGTCCGGTGAGGCCAGAAGATAATCCCATTGACCCCCGAAGCTCCCAGTGTCCGGCTCCCGAAGAGAGCAGACAAAAGAGTCCGACACCGTCTGGTGTGCAATCGGATGTTCTGAGGGAGTTGGTGGGGCGAGCGGCCATCTCGGATGAACATCGTGTGCTGAAGAATACGGTGATGGAGAGAATCTTGTCCGCCGAAAGCGGATTGCATGAAGCTTTTATGAGTCTACTGACAGGCTTTGAGGTACGTAAAATAATGTATGATAGTCCTGCACATGCTAGGTGTGCCCTTGTAGATAGTAGCCCCTGAGACTCTGGTTGTCATCGGAAACGACGACGAACTTCCCAGGTAATAACCATGTTGCCTCTATGTGCAGGTGATGGAAGCTCCGGTGGCTAGCCGGACTAACGAGTTTGCCAATTTAAAACGGCAGTTGGATGCGGCCGACGCCGACATCGAGCTTGTTAACAAAAGGCTTGACGAGGCACAGGGTAAGTGTCATTATCTGGTAAACGCCACATAGTAAGAGCAGCATGATGCCAGTATCTTTAATACGTTGTGACTGCAGATGGAGCTGCCACTGTTGAAGCCTTGCAGGCGGAACTTGCCCGAGCCAAGGAACAAGCGAGGTTTGGCAATGCGACTGCTTTAAAGGCGGCCGAAGAGTTGAAAGCCGAGAATGTCGCGCATGGCGAGAGCCGGGATAAGATGGCCAAGATGGCCATAGAATTAAAAGCCGCCACCGACCGTTGTCGGGTTCTTGAAAAGGAAAACCTAGTGAAGGCATCGGACCTTGAGAAGGCTGCTGCGACGAGGAAAGACATCCGCTCTGCTATGAGGGCGAAGAAGGAGGAGCTGCGGGAAGCCGGGGATATTGTAGCTGGGAAATCCTTTATGTTGCGGAGGAAGTTCGGAGATCCACGGTATGCCACTCTGGATCGGCTGTGGAGTTCGGAGAATGTGTATATGGATTTGGCGGCGAGCGCTGCCAATGCGGCCAAGTACTTCCAGGGTCAGACGGACCGTGAAGTAGACCAGCTGTTTTGGAGACAATTCCATTTTCCCGAGCGTCCGCTTTCATTGACTGACCAATTAGCTGAATGGGCCAAACTGAATAGGTTGTCCGGACTCGCCATGAGGTCTGTTGTGGATCAGCTATGGCCGGAAAGGCCAAAGCCAAACAGCTATTTCAGCTTGGTCCAGCAGTTCCTTGACGTGGTGCCACGCATTAATGCAATGAAGAGGTCGGCGTGCATAGAGGGCTCACGGATGGCCTTTGCTCATGTTAAAGCATACTGGGCGGAGATGGATGCTACCACTATTGCAGCGCGGGATTCGGCCATAGGCCGAATGGCTGCTGAGCACTACTTTGAAGAAGTTCTTGAGGGTGCTCGTTTGATAGAGACTCGGTGCTCAAAAAATATTATGTTTGAGTGACATGTAATCTCATTGTAAGCGAAATGCTTTTATAAATTTTTATAAGGCTATTTTTATACTTTGCCTGAAAGTAATATGATGCCTCCTGGGCGGCCGTTTATGTATACATGTGTATAACCTGAAAGATTGCAGCCGTCGGCTTCAACCCCCACGCATATAACGCGGAGGTGCTCGCAAAAAACACACGTTCACACTTAACCCAACATCTTGGTCCTATTATGGAGGTGATAGCGGAGCGAGCGAAGCAACCGGACTATAATGCTTTAGCACTTTCACTTAGCCATAGGAGTTTGACAGTGGGGCTACTAGATAGCCCCTGGTGGCTCCGCACTCTCCCGATCCCGGGGTGCGTACATGCCTGGCCGGAAAACGGCCCTTCGTTAAGGCGGAGGAATTCTAACATTCCAACAGGTCCTCGAGTCGTTGACCAGTCTCACGCTATATCATGACAGTCAGTTTTCGGCTTTCTCTACTGAGGTGCTCGTCCGGATGAACCAGGGCACAATCGCAGTAGTTCTCCTGGTGCTACCTTAGCCGGTAAAGCGGAACGTAAGGCACCAAAACACAGGAGCCGGGAAAACCCAACATTTGACCAAAGACAATGATTCGGAGCTGATGCATATAGGGCCAAACTCGCGACGCCGAACACTCCCTAAGGTATTCGGTCTTTGTGGTATAAACCGGGCCTAAATAGTGGCCTTTGTAAGAAGCCCCTTGTGTCCAGGTACGTGCATTGTTCTGGCGTGGCCACATGCCAAAACGTCAGCATCCTTCTCAATGGTGGATATGTATCAACAAGAGACAGTAAAAAAGGTTTACGCAGGGTCTTAATCTAAAGAGAATCCTTGGAGCGGGTCCCTGCTGCACGTCTGCGCTTGTGTCTCCGTTGTGCCATATCCTGGACGGGTGTAGCACGATGATCGTCTGTAAAAGAGAGGAATTTTAGGTGAAAAAGTTGTGGTGCAAAAAGATAGTTTTTAAAGAAACCATGTATAATTCAAGATGAGAAAAAAATTGCCACTTGTCTGCACGCGTTGAGCCCCTAGTATTGAAAAATAGGGGTGTGACCATTTATTCGGTATAAATAGCGGCGCCGGACTTGATTAGTTGTGGCTGAGGTCTTGACGACCTATTGGATGCTTTCGCTGGTCTGGGCGCCCTTAGTGTGAGGCTGCCAAGGCAGCCGCACTCTCTTCGGCGCACAGAGATCGCTTGATATTTCCGTTCACTGAAATGATGCCACGTGGAGCGGGCATCTTGAGTGTGAGGGAGGCGTAGTGTGGTATTGCATTAAAGCGAGTGAAAGCTTCGCGTCCGAGCAGTGCTTGATAGCCACTTTGGACGGAGCGATGTGAAAGGTTAAATACGCGCGAGGGAAGTTATCGGGGGAGCCAAATATAACTTGTTGTAGGAGCGTGCCCGTACAACGAGCCCCTGGGCCTACCGTTACTCCTTTAAAGGTAGTATTGCTATGGCGAATTTTTGTTGGGTCTAACCCCATCCTGCGGATTGTATCCTGATATATTAGGTTTAGACTGCTGCCACCGTCCATCAAGACTCGTGTGAAGTGATATCCGCCAATTACTGGGTCTAATACCAGGGCAGCCCATCCTGCATGTCGGATACTTGCTGAGTAATCGCGATGGTCGAAAGTGATCGGTTGAGACGACCAGTGGCAGGACTTCGCGGTGACAGGCACTTGGGTATATTTTCCTGGGAGTGTCGCGTTGTTTTTTCCCTTGATCACGTGTAACACGTTTACTGTTTTGACTTCTGGTGGAAATTTCTTTTGTTCCCCAGTGTCTTGCTTGGGAGGCTCGTCCTCATCTTCACTTGGTGTATCCTCCCCCTTGTGTACGGCGTTGAGTTTACCGGACTGCTTGAAGACCCAACATTCTATGTGGGTATGATTAGCAGGTTTACCAGGGGTACTATGGATCTGACATACTTGGTCCAGAATTTTGTTGAGGCTGGACAGTTCATCCCTGGTGCCTTTAGAGGGCGGCTTTTGACCTGGCCGAGAGCTTTTGAATCTGGCGTTTACTGCCGTGCCCTTCGTGTTGTCTTCTTTATTCCGGCGTTTGTTATTGCTGTTGCACCGTGATTTCCCATTTCCATCTCTAACTTCAGATGTATTGGGGTCGCTGGTGCTGCATCTGGCTAGCCAGCTGTCCTCACCCGCGCAAAAGCGGGTCATGAGGCTTGTTAATGCGGCCATCATTCTCGGCTTATTTTGGCCGAGATGTCTGGCGAGCCATTCGTCACGGACGCTATGCTTAAAAGCTGCCAAGGCTTCGGCGTCCGGACAGTCGACAATCTGGTTCTTTTTAGTAAGGAACCTGTTCCAAAGCTTTCGGGCTGACTCTCCAGGCTGTTGAGTTATATGACTCAAATCGTCCCCATCCGGAGGTCGGACATAAGTCCCTTGAAAATTTGCCCGAAAGGCGTCTTCGAGCTCTTCCCAACTTCCAATGGAGCTTTCGGGGAGGCCTTTAAGCCAGTGACGAGATGGCCCTTTGAGCTTGAGGGGTAAGTACTTGATGGCGTGGAGATCATCTCCTCGAGCCATATGGATATGAAGTATGTAGTCCTCAATCCAGACCCCAGGGTCTGTTGTTCCGTCGTATGTCTCTATGTTTATGGGTTTGAATCCCTCTGGAAATTCATGGTCCAGCACCTCATCGGTGAAACATAAGGGGTGTGCGGCACCGCTGTAGCTGGGTGTACCGCGTTGTTCGGATGTTTGTTGTGTTGCATTGTATGCTGGGGCGCGCTTGCGTGGTCCATAGATGGATCTTGATGCACTGTCCTTTGCGTGCGAGCCCTCGCATGGGTCGCGTGTTGTATTGTGAGTGGCGTTGTATGGTGCTCTGTGTTGGTAGAGGGGGCGTTTATCCGGCCAGGTGGCTGCTTTGATATTTGGTTGTGGGGGGTCTGAGGCCTCCTCATCGTATTCAGGTAGAAGCTTCCGCTTTGGGTAGCTCTTGGAGGGGCGATTGTCGCCGTACCTCACTGCTGTGTTGAGTATTTTACTCCATCTGATTTGGAGTGTGTCTTGCGCAGCCTTGAGCCTTTGCTTCTGCTTTTTAAGACTCCTCGCGGTGGCAACAAGCCTTTTACGGGCATTCTGCTGCTCCGGGTGCCTGTCCGGCGTTATATCGTCCAGACCATTATCCTTGATAGAATTTGTTTGTTTGGTTTGATTATCCGGATTGCCGCTGTCCGGCAGTGGTTCGCCCTGCTCCAGCGTTGGGTCTGTGTGATCGTTATTTCTGTCTAGGCGGGGTTTGGGGCGGCGCTTGCATCGCCGCTTTGACTGCTTCTCAAGGGAACAAGCCTTTGGTGCGTCCTTCTGCTCCTCGTCGTCATCTTTTGGTGCGTCCACCATGTATACGTCATATGACAAGGTGGCTTTCCAGGGCCCAGTAGGCTCTGGTTCTTCATCGCGTACTTCATCGGTGTCCATACCGTCGATGTCTTCAGAGTCGAAGTCGAGCATGTCGGTTAAATTGTCGACAGTGGCTACAAAGTGGGTGGTGGGTGGGCTTTGAATTTCTTCATCGTCCGTATCCCAACCTTGCTGACCGTAGTCCGGCCAGGGCTCTCCTGATAAAGAGAGAGACTTTAGTGTCTTCAGAATATCGCCAAAAGGCGAGTGCTGAAAGATGTCCGCGGTAGTAAACTCCATGATCGGCGCCAAATCGGATTCGATCGGCAGGGGCGCGGAGGGTTCGGAGTCCGGAGAGGAGTCCGGCTCCTTGGAGTCACGAGTCTCGCGGAGTGCGGGGCTAGTGTTCGGCTCGATCGCCGTTGGGATTGCAGCCCCCGAGGCGGCATCCAACCACCCATCCTCGATCGACGCAGTTGTCTCCGAATTAAGGGTCGAAGCCGATGCGGGTGCGGCCTCCAGGGCACTGTTCGGCGGCAGAGCTAGATCATGCTCGTCGTGACAGTGCGGCGCGCTCGGCAGTGGCTCGAATCCGTCGAGGATCAAGTCCCCGCGGATGTCAGCCGTGTAGTTTAAACTTCCAAATCTGACCTAGCGGACAGGGGCCTAGCTTTCAATCTGCTCCAGATGGCCAAGTGAATTGGCCCGCAGTGCGAAGCCGCCGAAGACGAAGATCTGTCCGGGGAGGAAGGTCTCACCCTGGATTGCATCGCTATTGATGATCATAGGAGCCATCAAGCCTAACGGTGACGACACAGAGGAACTCTCAATGAAAGCACCAATGTCGGTGTCAAAACCGGCGGATCTCGGGTAGGGGGTCCCGAACTATGCGTCTAGGCCGGATGGTAACAGGAGGCAAGGGACACGAAGTTTTGCCCAGGTTCGGGCCCTCTTGATGGAGGTAAAACACTATGTCCTGCTTCATTAATATTGATGATATGGGTAGTACAAGAGTAGATCTACCACGAGATCGGAGAGGCTAAACCCTAGAAGCTAGCCTATGGTATGATTGTTGTTTTGTATGTTGTCCTACGGACTAAAACCCTCTGGTTTATATAGACACCGGAGAGGGTTAGGGTTACACAAAGTCGGTTACAATGGTAGGAGATCTACATATCCGTATCGCCAAGCTTGCCTTCCACGCCAAGGAAAGTCCCTTCCGGACACGGGACGAAGTCTTCAATCTTGTATCTTCATAGTCCAGGAGTCCGGCTAAAGGTATAGTCCGGCCATCCGGACACCCCCTAATCCAGGACTCCCTCAGGTATCTTCACCCCGACCAGTAGAGCAAAGAGTTGCTCCTCAACCTACTGAACCTACTGAAAATGTTTACTTTGAAATTCCTTCGGGTATGATAGAGAAACTTCTAGCTAATCCCTTCACAGGTGATGGAACATTGCATCCCGATTTGCACCTAATCTACATGGATGAAGTTTGTGGATTATTTAAGCTTGCAGGTATGCCCGAGGATGTTATCAAGAAGAAGGTCTTCCCTTTATCTTTGAAGGGAGATGCATTGACATGGTTGAGGCTATGTGATGATATTGGATCATGGAACTACCAACGATTGAAATTGGAATTTCATCAGAAGTTTTATCCTATGCATCTTGTTCATCGTGATCGTAATTATATATATAATTTTTGGCCTCGCGAAGGAGAAAGCATCGCTCAAGCTTGGGGGAGGCTTAAGTCAATGTTATATTCATGCCCCAATCATGAGCTCTCAAATGAAATGATTATTCAAAAAATTTATGCTCGGCTTTCTCTCGGTAATCGCGCCATGCTCGATACTTCTTGTACTAGATCTTTTATGATGAAGACTATTGAATTCAAATGGGATTTATTGGAAAGAATTAAACGCAACTCTGAAGACTGGGACCTCGACAAAGGTAAGGAGTCAGGTATAACACCTAAGTTTGATTGTGTTAAATCTTTTATGGATACCGATGCTTTCCGTGAATTTAGCACTAAATATGGACTTGAGTCTGAGATAGTAGCTTCTTCATGTGAATCCTTTGCTACTCATGTTGATCTCCCTAAAGAGAAGTGGTTTAAATATAATCCTCCCATTGAAGTAAAAGTAGTTGCACCTATTAAAGTTGAAGAAAAGACTATCACTTATAATGATCATGTTGTTCCTACTGCTTATATTGAGAAACCACCTTTCCCTATTATAATAAAGGATCATGCTAAAGCTTCAACAGTGGTTAACAAAAGTAATATTAAGACACCCAAACCCCCTAAGAAAATTAAAGTTGAACCTAGTGTTGCTATGGTTAAAGATCTCTTGGCCGATAATATTGATGGGCATGTTATTTACTTCTGCAATGTATCTGCTAGAATTGCTAGACCAGATACTAAAAATAAACATAGACCTGTTGTAGGCATGCCTCTTATTTCTGTTAAAATAGGAGAACATTTATATCATGGCTTATGTGATATGGGTTCTAGTGCAAGTGCAATACCACATTCCTTATACCATGAAATTATGCATGATATTGCACTTGCTTGGATAGAAGAGATTGATGTTACAATTAAGCTTGCCAATAGAGATACTATTTCACCAGTTGGGATTGTTAGAGATGTTGAAGTCTTGTGTGGGAAAGTTAAATACCCTGCTGATTTTCTTGTTCTCGGTTCCCCACAAGATGACTTTTGTCCCATTATATTTGGTAGACCCTTTTTGAATATTGTTAATGCTAAGATAGTCTGCAATAAGGATATTGTTTCTGTTG
Source organism: Triticum dicoccoides (assembly GCF_002162155.2). Taxonomy (NCBI): domain Eukaryota; kingdom Viridiplantae; phylum Streptophyta; class Magnoliopsida; order Poales; family Poaceae; genus Triticum; species Triticum dicoccoides. The sequence goes on from NC_041382.1 coordinate 165,045,717, forward strand.
GTTTAGGGGATATGTCTCATGAGTTTAATTTTGCTAAATTTCGTAGACAACCCATGATAAAGAATTGCCTAGTAAAGATGAAATTATTGGTCTTGCTTCTATTGTCGTGCCTCCTACTGATCCTTTAGAACAATATTTGCTAGACCATGAAAACGATATGTTTATGAATGAAAGAAGGGAAATAGATGAAGTATTCTTTAAACAGGGACCTATTTGAAACACAACTTGCCTGTTGAAATCCTAGGGGATCCTCCTCCACCTAAGGGTGATCCCGTGTTTGAGCTTAAACCTTTACCTGATACTCTTAAATATGCTTATCTTGATGAGAAAGAGATATATCCTGTTATTATTAGTGCTAACATTTCAGAGCATGAAGAAAAGAAATTATTGAAAACTCTGAAGAAGCACCGTGCTCCTATTGGATATACTCTTGATGATCTTAAGGGCATTAGTCCCACTCTATGCCAGCACAAAATAAAGCTGGAGAAAGACGCTAAACCAGTTGTTGATCACCAACGACGGTTAAATCCTAAGATGAAAGAAGTGGTAAGAAAATAAATACTAAAGCTTCTGGAGGCATGTATAATTTATCCCGTTGCTGATAGTCAGTGGGTAAGTCCTGTCCATTGTGACCCTAAGAAGGGAGGTATTACTGTTGTTCCTAATGATAAAGATGAGTTGATCCCACAAAGAATTGTTACAGGTTATAGAATGGTAATAGATTTCCATAAATTAAATAAAGCTACTAAAAAGGATCATTACCCTTTACCAAGCATACACATTTTTGCTAGAAAGATTATCCAAGCATACACATTTTTGCTTTCTAGATGGTTATTCTGGTTTCTCTCAAATACCGGTGTCAAAAGAGGATCAAGAAAAGACAACTTTTACTTGCCCTTTCGGTACCTTTTCTTATAGACGTATGCCTTTTGGTTTATGTAATGCACCTGCTACCTTTCAAAGATGTATGACTGCTATATTCTCTGACTTTTGTGAAAATATTGTTGAGGTATTCATGGATGATTTCTCTATTTATGGGACTTCTTTTGATGATTGCTTAAGCAACCTTGATCGAGTTTTGCAGAGATGTGAAGAAACTAATTTTGTCTTGAATTGGGAGAAGTGCCACTTTATGGTTAATGAAGGTATTGTCTTGGGGCATAAAATTTCTGAAAGAGGTATTGAAGTTGATAAAGATAAGGTTGATGCTATTGAAAAGATGTCGTGTCCCAAGGACATTAAAGGTATAAGAAATTTCCTTGGTCATGCCGGTTTTTATAGGAGGTTCATTAAGGACTTTGCTAAAATTTCTCGGCCTCTGACTAATCTCTTACAAAAAGATGTTCCTTTTGTCTTTGATGATGATTGTGTAGAAGCATTTGAAATACTTAAGAAAGCTTTGGTTTCTGCACCTATTGTTCAACCTCCTGATTGGAATTTACCATTTGACATTATGTGTGATGCTAGTGATTATGCTGTAGGGGCTGTTCTAGGACAAAGAGTTGATAAGAAATTAAATATTATTCAATATGCTAGTAAAACTCTAGACAGTGCCCAAAGAAATTATGCTACTACTGAAAAAGAATTTTTAGCAGTTGTATTTGCTTGTGATAAGTTTAGACCTTATATTGTTGATTCTAAAGTAACTGTTCACACTGATCATGCTGCTATTAAATATCTTATGGAAAAGAAAGATGCTAAACCTAGACTTATTAGATTGGTCCTCTTGTTACAAGAATTTGATTTGCATATTATTGATAGAAAGGGAGCTGAGAACCCCGTTGCAGACAACTTGTCTAGGTTAGAGAATGTTCTTGATGACCCACTACCTATTGATGATAGCTTTCCTGATGGGCAACTAGCTATCATAAATGCTTCTCGTACTGCTCCATGGTATGTTGATTTTGCTAATTATATCGTTGCTAAATTTATACCACCTAGTTTAGCATACCAGCAAAAGAAAAAGCTCTTCTATGATTTAAGACATTACTTTTGGGATGACCCACATCTTTATAAAGAAGGAGTGGATGGTGTTATTAGACGTTGTGTACCTGAGCATGAACAGGAATAGATCCTACACAAGTGTCACTCCGAAGCTTATGGAGGACACCATGCTCGAGACAGAACTGCACATAAGGTATTGCAATCCAGTTTTTATTGGCCTGCTCTCTTCAAGGATGCCCGTAAGTTCGTTTTGTCTTGTGATGAATGCCAGGGAATTGGTAATATTAGTAGACGTCAAGAAATTCCTATGAATTATTCACTTGTTATTGAGCCATTTGATGTTTGGGGCTTTGATTATATGAGATTGTTTCCTTCCTCTAATGGGTATACACATATTTTAGTTGCTGTTGATTACGTTACTAAGTGGGTAGAAGCTATTCCAACTAGTAGTGCTGATCATAACAGCTCTATTAAGATGCTTAAAGAAGTTAATTTTTCCAAGGTTTGGAGTCCCTAGATACTTAATGACTGATGGTGGTTCACATTTTATTCATGGTGCTTTCCGTAAAATGCTTGCTAAGTATGATGTTAATCATAGAATTGCATCTCCATATCATCCACAGTCTAGTGGTCAAGTAGAACTTAGCAATAGAGAGCTTAAATTAATTTTGCAAAAGACTGTTAATAGATCTAGAAAGAATTGGTCCAAGAAACTTGATGATGCATTATGGGCTTATAGAACGGCATACAAAAATCCTATGGGTATGTCTCTGTATAAAATGGTTTATGGAAAGGCATGACACTTACCTCTTGAACTAGAACATAAGGCATATTGGGCTATTAAAGAGCTCAACTATGACTCCAAACTGGCCGGTGAGAAGAGGCTTTTTGACATTAGCTCATTGGATGAATGGAGAACCCAGGCTTATGAGAATGCTAAACTGTTTAAAGAAAAAGTTAAAAGATGGCATGACAAAAGGATACAAAAGCGTGAGTTTAATGTAGGTGATTATGTGTCGGAGTAAATAACCATGGGTAGCCTAGTCGGCTCCCCCTGGCCCTTCTGAAAAAATTACGAGCCGATCCGGCCTTCAAGAATCCAAGACATGGGACCGCCTTCCCCTTGCCAGCTATCTCCCAGGCCAGCTATCGGAAGGCAACCCGACTTTAGCCCTCATGAAGAAAGCCGCGGGAGGGCCGGCTTCGAGAAGCCGGCTGCGAGAAGGCCGACTCCAAGAAGCCGGCTCCCACAAAGCGGTCAAGATCGTACCCTCAAGGTCTGCATCCACATAACGGCGATGTGACAAGGCGTGGCTACAGTAAAGCCTGCCACCCCCGAATCCTGGAGCACGCCTGGCACAGTGCGCCGTACGGGTGGCCATGACCCGTCCGGCGCGGCACTGTTGCCACATTGACCCTGATGTCATCCACGACGGGCCGCCAGCGCGGCCCACGGGCGGTGGGGCCCTTCGGGTAGAGAGACACCCGAAGGCGGCCAGGCGTCCCCCAGTCGGCCCAAGACAGAGTCGGATCCCCACAGCCGGCTTGCCACCTCCCTCGAAGGAGACGCCCCATTAAGGAGACAAGACGCAGTGAGGCTACAGCGATCACCCGCCGGACGGCGGCACTGTAGCCACGCCCACCTTGGCGAAGCCCTCGTCACCAGGATTGAGCAACAGTAACCAGCCGCCGACAAGGCTCTGGACAGTGGGGCCTGCCTGTCGACCAAGGAGCCGACAGCCGGCGGGACCCACCAGCCGGCGGGCCCCACCCGCCGGCGCAGAAGCCGGCGAGTGTAGACACAGACGGCTGGGCCCCACGCCCAGCCGGATTACCATTGTATCCCCGGTGGGTAGGCCTATATAAACCCCCCGGGACACCCATGCAAAGGGTTGATCCCTGCTAGTTTTAGACACCACATAGGGAGGAGAAGAGAGCGAGTAGTGCCCTTCTTCCTCCTCTCGCCAAACAGCTCACAGAGCATCGTGTAGCTACTTGTTCATCTAGTGATCATGCGGAGACCCCGCAGAGCAGCAGTAGGGGTGTTATCTCCACGGAGAGCCCCGAAGCTGGGTAAGATTCGCCGGCGTGCATGTCTTCACCTTATCCCGCTTCCAGGCACAGGCAACGTGTTATTGGCTCCCACAATGATAAGCCACCCGTTGGCATATGTCGCACCTACCACCCGACATTTGGCGCCCACCGTGGGGCCAGGTGCACCATCGTCCGGAGACCTGTTCTGGACGGGAACCCTCTTCCTCCCCCGCGAGCGTAGCCAGCCCGGCACGCCCGACGGCGCTTGCCACGACGCGCTGCAAGGCGTCACCAACGTCTACGCAGCGAGCGGCCTCGCCGATCTCCTTGACAAGACCCTCATCTCCGACGAGCTCGCCTCCGATGCAGGCACCGACCACCTCGTCAACCTCCTCAGTCGGCTCCACGTCTCCGGCGAGCCTGCTGTGGACTTGGAGTCGGTTGGCTCCATCGATCCGATGCATGTCGACTCCGACACGGCCTCACTCAACACTCTCCCCACCGACGTCGCGATCTACAACAACCCGCTTCCCCGGGCCGATGGCTGCGACGCTGTCACCACCGAGGTGATGGTCATCGGCCACGGCGGCGCTTCTGACGAGAGCGCCCACGACGCCCCACACGCGGCGGTCCACGACTTGTCCATCCCCCTCCCGGCCGATGCCGATGCTGAAGCACTGGAGGCTCGCCGCCTCTCCCTCCTCGCGGAGGGCCGGAAGTTGGTTTCCATGAGACGCCTCGCTGAGGCCCACCGACGCGAAGCCGACCGCGCCGCCTTTGGCATGCCGCCCCCAGGTGGGCCTAGCCGGGCCGGCGTTGTCAGACAGCGCGGCGCTGTCGTCGCCGACACGTTAGGAGTCGACCGCCCAGTCTACGCCACTCCACTCGAGAACCTGCGCGCCGCCCAGCCGGCCGTAGACGAGCTAGACGGACTGGGGGCCGAAGAACTCCCCCACATGACCCGACGCATCCAACAGCTAATCGATGCAGCCGCACAGCGGCACGAAGCCGACGCCCGCGCGGAAAGCCCTCCCCCATGCCGAGTGTTGGGGAACGTAGCAGAAATTCAAAATTTTCCTACGTGTCACCAAGATCTATCTATGGAGAGACCAGCAACGAGTAGAAAGAGAATGCATCTACATACCCTTGTAGATCGCTAAGCGGAAGCGTTCAAGTGAACGGGGTTGATGGAGTCGTACTCGTCGTGATTCAAATCACCGATGATCCTAGTGCCGAACGGACGGCACCTCCGCGTTCAACACACGTACAGCCCGGTGACGTCTCCCATACCTTGATCCAGCAAGGAGAGAGGGAGAGGTTGAGGAAGACTCCGTCCAGCAGCAGCACAACGGCGTGGTGGTGGTGGAGGAGCGTGGCAATCCTGCAGGGCTTCGCCAAGCACCGCGAGAGAGGGGGAGCACTTGGGAGAGGGAGGGCTGCGCCAGGGGCAAGGGTGAAGCTCCCATGCGCCTCCCCACTATATATAGGGGTGGAGGGGGCTGGTTTCTTGCCCTCCAAGTCCATTGGGGCGTTGGCAAAGGTGGGAGGAAAGAAATCCCATCATTTCCTTCCCCACCGATTGCTATCCCCCCTTTTTAGGGATCTTGATCTTATCCCTTTGGGATATGATCTTATTCCTTCTAAGGGGGGATCTTGGTGCGCCTTGACCAGGGGTGTGGGGCCTTTCCCCCACTACCCACGTTCATGTGGGTCCCCCCATGCAGGTGGGCCCCACTCCGGAACCTTTTAGAACCTTCCCGGTACAATACCGAAAAATCCCGAACATTTTCCAGTGGCCAAAATAGGACTTCCCATATATAAATCTTTACCTCCGGACCATTCCGGAACTCCTCGTGACGTCCGGGATCTCATCCGGGACTCCGAACAACATTCGGTAACCACATACAAACTTCCTTTATAACCCTAGCGTCATCGAACCTTAAGTGTGTAGACCCTACGGGTTCGGGAGACATGCAGACATGACCGAGACGTTCTCCGGTCAATAACCAACAGCGGGATCTGGATACCCATGATGGCTCCCACATGTTCCACGATGATCTCATCGGATGAACCACGATGTCAAGGACTTAATCAATCCCGTATACAATTCCCTTTGTCTAACGGTATTGTACTTGCCCGAGATTCGATCGTCGGTATCCTTATACCTTGTTCAATCTCGTTACCGGCAAGTCTCTTTACTCGTTCCGTAACACATCATCCCGTGATCAACTCCTTGGTCACATTGCGCATATGATGATGTCCTACCGAGTGGGCCCAGAGATACCTCTCCGTTTACACGGAGTGACAAATCCCAGTCTCGATCCGCATAAAACAATAGATACTTTCGGAGATACCTGTAGTGCACCTTTATAGTCACCCAGTTATGTTGTGACGTTTGATACACCCAAAGGACTCCTACGGTATCCAGGAGTTACACGCTCTCATGGTCGAAGGAAGAGATACTTGACATTGGCAAAGCTCTAGCAAATGAACTACACGATCTTTTGTGCTAGTATTAGGATTGGGTCTTGTCCATCACATCATTCTCCTAATGATGTGATCCCGTTATCAACGACATCCAATGTCCATAGCCAGGAAACCATGACTATCTGTTGATCACAACGAGCTAGTCAACTAGAGGCTCACTAGGGACATATTGTGGTCTATGTATTCACACGTGTATTACGATTTCCGGATAATACAGTTATAGCATGAATAAAATACAATTATCATGAACAAGGAAATATAATAATAATACTTTTATTATTGCCTCTAGGGCATATTTCCAACAGTCTCCCACTTGCACTAGAGTCAATAATCTAGTTCACATCGCCATGTGATTAACACTCACAGGTCACATCGCCATGTGACTAATACCCAAGAGTTTACTAGAGTCAGTAGTCTAGTTCACATCACTATGTGATTAACACTCAATGAGTTTTATGTTTGATCATGTTGCTTGTGAGAGAGGTTTTAGTCAACGGGTCTGAACCTTTCAGATCCGTGTGTGCTTTACAAATCTCTATGTCATCTCCTAGATGCAGCTACCACGCTCTATTTGGAGCTATTCCAAACAACTATTCTACTTGGAGCTATTCTAAATTATTGCTCCATTATATGTATCCGGTCTCTCTACTCAGAGCTATCCGGATAGGTGTCAAGCTTGCATCGTTGTAACCTTTACGACGAACTCTTTTACCACCTCCATAATCGAGAAAATTCCTTAGTCCACTAGTTACTAAGGATAACTTTGACCGCTGTCCTGTGAGCCATTCTTGGATCACTCTTTACCCCTTGACTGACTCATGGCAAGGCACACTTCAGGTGCGGTACACAGCATAGCATACTGAAGAGCCTACATCTTAAGCATAGGGGACGACCTTCGTCCTTTCTCTCTATTCTGCCGTGGTCGAGCTTTAAGTCTTAACTTCATACCTTACAACTCAGGCAAGAACTCCTTCTTTGACTGGTCCATCTTGAACACCTTCAAGATCATGTCAAGGTATGTGCTCATTTGAAAGTATTATTAAGCATTTTGATCTATCCTTATAGATCTTGATGCTCAATGTTCAAGTAGCTTAATCCAGGCTTTCCATTGAAAAACACTTTCAAAATAACCCTATATGCTTTCCAGAAATTCTACGTCATTTCTGATCAACAATATGTCAACAACATATACTCATCAGAAATTCTATAGTGCTCCCACTCACTTCTTTGGAAATACAAGTTTCCCATAAACTTTGTACAAACCCAAATTTTTTTTTGATCATCATCAAAGCATACATTCCAACTCTGAGATGCTCACTCCAGTCCTTAGAAGGATTGCTGGAGCTTTGCATACTTATTAGCATCTTTCGGGATTGACAAAACCTTCCGGTTGTATCACATACAACCTTTCCTCATTAAAATCGTCGAGGAAACAATGTTTTGACATCCTATCTGCAAGATTTCATAAATAATGCAGTAATCGCTAATATAATTCCAACAGACTCTTAGCATCGCTACGAGTGAGAAAATCTCATCGTAGTCAACTCCTTGAACTTGTCGGAAAACATCTTAACGACAAGTCGAGCTTTCTTAATGGTGACATTTACCATCATTGTCCGTCTTCCTTTTGAAATCCATCTGTACTCATTAGCCTTACGACCATCGAGCCGTTCTGCCAAAGTCTACACTTTGTTTTCATACATGGATCCTCTCTCGGATTTTATGGCTTCAAGCCATTTATCGGAATCCAGGCCCACCATCGCTTCTCCATAGCTCGTAGGTTCATTGTTGTCTAGCAACATGACCTTCAAGACAGGATTGCGTACCACTCTGAAGTAGTACGCATCCTTGTCATCCTACGAGGTTTGGGAGTGACTTGATCCGAAGTTTCATGATCAATATCATAAGCTTCCACTTCAATTGGTGTAGGTGCCACAGGAACAACTCCCTGTGCCCTGTCACACACTAGTTGAAGAGACGGTTCAATAACCTCATCAAGTCTCCACCATCCTCCCATTCAATTCTTTCGAGAGAAACTTTTCCTCGAGAAAGGACCCGATTCTAGAAACAATCCATATTGCTTTCGGATCTGAATTAGGAGGTATACCCAACTGTTTTGGGTTTCCTATGAAGATGCATTTTATCCGCTTTGGGTTCGAGCTTATCAACCTGAAACTTTTTCATATAAGCGTCGCAGCCCCAAACTTTTAAGAAACGACAACTTAGGTTTCTCTAAACCATAATTCATACGGTGTCATCTCATCGGAATTACGTGGTGCCCTATTTAAAGTGAATGTGGTTGTCTCTAATGCCTAACCCATGAACGATAGTGGTAATTCGATAAGAGACATCATGGTACGCACCATATCCAATAGGGTGCAACTATGATGTTCGGACACACCATCACATTATGGTGTTCCAGGCGGTATTAATTGCGAAACAATTTCCACAATGTCTTAATTGTGTGCCAAAACTCGTAACTCAGATATTCATCTCTATGATCATATCATAGACATTTTATCCTCTTGTCACAATGATGTGCTACTTCACTCTGAAATTACTTGAACCATTCAATAATTCAGACTTGTGTTTCATCAAGTAAATATACTCAACATTTACTCGAATCATCTGTGAAGTAAGAACATAATGATATTCACTACATGCCTCAGCACTCATTCGACTGCACACATCAAAATGTGTTACTTCCAACAAGTTGCTATCTTGTTCCATCTTACTGAAAATGAGGCTTTTTAGTCATCTTGCCCATGTGGTACGATTTGCATATCTCAAGTGATTCAAAATCAAGTGAGTCCGAACGATCCATTTGCATGGAGTTTCTTCATGCATATACACCAATAGACATGGTTCGCATGTCTCAAACTTTTCAAAAACGAGTGAGTCCAAAGATCCATCAACATGGAGCTTCTTCATGCGTTTTATACCATTATGACTTACATGGCAGTGCCACAAGTAAGTGGTACTATCATTACTATCTTATATCTTTTGGCATGAAAATGTGTATCACTACGACCGAGATTCAATAAACCATTCCTTTAGGTGCAAGACCATTGAAGGTATTATTCAAAAATAGAGTAACCATTATTCTCCTTAAATGAATAACCGTATTGCGATAGACATAATCCAATCATGTCTATGCTCAACGCAAACACCAATCTCGGTGGTAGAGGGAGCGTGCGATGCTTGATCATATCAACCTTGGAAACACTTCCAACATATATCGTCAGCTCACCTTTAGCTAGTCTCCGTTTATTCCGTAGCTTTTATTTCGAGTTACTAACACTTAGCAACCGAACCGGTATCCAATACCCTGGTGCTACTAGGAGTACTAGTAAAGTACATATTAACATAATGTATATCCAATATACTTCTATCGACCTTGCCAGCCTTCTCATCTACCAAGTATCTAGGGTAATGCTGCTCTAGTGGTTGTTCCCGTTATTACAGAAGCACTTAGTCTCGGGTTTGGGTTCAACCTTGGGTTTCTTCACTAGAGCAGCAGCTGAATTGCCGTTTCATGAAGTATCCCTTTGTTCCCTTGCCCTTCTTGAAACTAGTGGCTTCACCAACCATCAACAATTGATGCTCCTTCTTGATTTCTACTTTCGCGGTGTCAAACATCATGAATATTTCAAGGATCATCATATCTATCCCTGATATGTTATAGTTAATCACGAAGCTCTAGCAGCTTGGTGGCAATGACTTTGGGGAAACATCACTATCTCATCTGGAGGATCAACTCCCACTCGATTCAAGTGATTGTTGTGCTCAGACAATCTGAGCACAAGCTCAACGATTGAGCTTTTCTCCCTTAGTTTGCAGGCTAAGAAAATCGTCGGAGGTCTTATACCTCTTGACGTGGGCACGAGCCTGAAATCCCAATTTCAGCCCTCGAAACATCTCATATGTTCCGCGACGTTTCGAAAACGTCTTTGGTGCCTCTACTTAAACCATTTAATTGAACTATCACGTAGTTATCAAAACGTGTATGTCCGATGTTCGCAACATCGACAAACGACGTTGGGGTTCAGGACACTGAGCGGTGCATTAAGGACATAAGCTTTCTACTGATCGCATAATCGCTACTATCAACTTTCAACTATACTTTCTCTAGGAACATATCTAAACAGTGGAACTAAAGCGCGAGCTTACGACATAATTTGCAAAAGGTCTTTTGACTATGTTCAGGATAATTAAGTTCATCTTATGAACTCCCACTTAGATAGACATCCCTCTGGTCATCTAAGTGATCACATGATCCGAGTCAACTAGGCCGTGTCCGATCATCACGTGAGACGGACTAGTCATCATCGGTGAACATCTTCATGTTGATCGTATCTACCATACGACTCATGCTCGACCTTTCGGTCTCCGTGTTCCGAGGCCATGTCTGCACATGCTAGGCTCGTCAAGTTAACCCTAAGTGTTTTCGCTGTGTAAAACTGTCTTACACCCGTTGTATGTGAACGTAAGAATCCATCACACCCGATCATCATGTGGTGCTTAGAAGCGACGAACTGTAGCAACGGTGCACAGTTAGGGGAGAACACTTCTTGAAATTTTGTAAGGGATCATCTTATTTACTACCGTCGTCCTAAGCAAACAAGATGCATAAACATAATAAACATCACATGCAATTATATAGTTGTGACATGATATGGCCAATATCATATAGCTCCATTGATCTCCATCTTCGGGGCTCCATGATCATCTTGTCACCGGCATGACACCATGATCTCCATCATCATGATCTCCATCATCGTGTCTTCATGAAGTTGTCACGCCAACGACTACTTCTACTTCTATGGCTAACGCGTTTAGCAATAAAGTAAAGTAGTTTACATGGCGTTCTTTAATGACACGCAGGTCATACAATAAATAAAGACAACTCCTATGGCTCCTGCCGGTTGTCATACTCATCGACATGCAAGTCGTGAATCCTATTACAAGAACATGATCAATCTCATACATCACATATCATTCATCACATTCTTCTTGGCCATATCACATCACATAGCATACCCTGCAAAAACAAGTTAGACGTCCTCTAATTGTTGTTGCATGTTTTACGTGGCTGCTATGGGTTTCTAGCAAGAACGTTTCTTACCTACGCAAGACCACAACGTGATATGCCAATTGCTATTTACCCTTCATAAGGACCCTTTTCATCGAATCCGTTCCGACTAAAGTGGGAGAGACTGGCACCCGCTAGCCACCTTATGCACCAAGTGCATGTCAATCGGTGGAACCTGTCTCACGTAAGAGTACGTGTAAGGTCGGTCCGGGCCGCTTCATCCCACAATACCGTCGAAACAAGATTGGACTAGTAACGCTAAGCATATTGAACAACATCAACGCCCACAACTACTTTGTGTTCTACTCGTGCAAAGAATCTACGCAATAGACCTAGCTCATGATGCCACTGTTGGGGAACGTAGCAGAAATTCAAAATTTTCCTACGTGTCACCAAGATCTATCTATGGAGAGACCAGCAACGAGTAGAAAGAGAATGCATCTACATACCCTTGTAGATCGCTAAGCGGAAGCGTTCAAGTGAACGGGGTTGATGGAGTCGTACTCGTCGTGATTCAAATCACCGATGATCCTAGTGCCGAACGGACGGCACCTCCGCGTTCAACACACATACAGCCCGGTGACGTCTCCCATACCTTGATCCAGCAAGGAGAGAGGGAGAGGTTGAGGAAGACTCCGTCCAGCAGCAGCACAACGGCGTGGTGGTGGTGGAGGAGCGTGGCAATCCTGCAGGGCTTCGCCAAGCACCGCGAGAGAGGGGGAGCACTTGGGAGAGGGAGGGCTGCGCCAGGGGCAAGGGTGAAGCTCCCATGCGCCTCCCCACTATATATAGGGGTGGAGGGGGCTGGTTTCTTGCCCTCCAAGTCCATTGGGGCGTTGGCAAAGGTGGGAGGAAAGAAATCCCATCATTTCCTTCCCCACCGATTGCTATCCCCCCTTTTTAGGGATCTTGATCTTATCCCTTTGGGATATGATCTTATTCCTTCTAAGGGGGGATCTTGGTGCGCCTTGACCAGGGGTGTGGGGCCTTTCCCCCACTACCCACGTTCATGTGGGTCCCCCATGCAGGTGGGCCCCACTCCGGAACCTTCTAGAACCTTCCCGGTACAATACCGAAAAATCCCGAACATTTTCCAGTGGCCAAAATAGGACTTCCCATATATAAATCTTTACCTCCGGACCATTCCGGAACTCCTCGTGACGTCCGGGATCTCATTCGGGACTCCGAACAACATTCGGTAACCACATACAAACTTCCTTTATAACCCTAGCGTCATCGAACCTTAAGTGTGTAGACCCTACGGGTTCGGGAGACATGCAGACATGACCGAGACGTTCTCCGGTCAATAACCAACAGCGGGATCTGGATACCCATGATGGCTCCCACATGTTCCACGATGATCTCATCGGATGAACCACGATGTCAAGGACTTAATCAATCCCGTATATAATTCCCTTTGTCTAGCGGTATTGTACTTGCCCGAGATTCGATCGTCGGTATCCTTATACCTTGTTCAATCTCGTTACTGGCAAGTCTCTTTACTCGTTCCGTAACACATCATCCCGTGATCAACTCCTTGGTCACATTGCGCATATGATGATGTCCTACCGAGTGGGCCCAGAGATACCTCTCCGTTTACACGGAGTGACAAATCCCAGTCTCGATCCGCATAAAACAATAGATACTTTCGGAGATACCTGTAGTGCACCTTTATAGTCACCCAGTTACGTTCTGACGTTTGATACACCCAAAGCACTCCTACGGTATCCAGGAGTTACACGCTCTCATGGTCGAAGGAAGAGATACTTGACATTGGCAAAGCTCTAGCAAATGAACTACACGATCTTTTGTGCTAGTCTTAGGATTGGGTCTTGTCCATCACATCATTCTCCTAATGATGTGATCCCGTTATCAACGACATCCAATGTCCATATCCAGGAAACCATGACTATCTGTTGATCACAACGAGCTAGTCAACTAGAGGCTCACTAGGGACATATTGTGGTCTATGTATTCACACGTGTATTACGATTTCCGGATAATACAGTTATAGCATGAATAAAAGACAATTATCATGAACAAGGAAATATAATAATAATACTTTTATTATTGCCTCGATGCAGCCGCGCAGCGGCACGAAGCCGACGCCCGCGCGGAAAGCCCTCCCCCGTGCCGAGATCACGGCGCGACGTCCCGGACGCCGACTACGGGTAAAACCCGCGCGTGGTGCGAGAAAGAGCTGGCTGCCAGCCGAAGCCGAACCCGAATCTCCATCGAGCGAGACGCAGAAGGCCACCCCTAGGCCGTGGAATGGCGGGGCAACCCGCCTCCGCCTTGGCCCCGTGGAGAGAGATATCCCACCCCACCGCCTGTTGCGCATCTGACTCTCAGCGGCCGGCTAGGTCGCCGCGAAGGAGTCGGCGAGAACGACGCACGCCATCGGATCGACCGCCTGGCGCGATCCCTGGCGCTGGAAGAAGAAGACGATGTCGGCCCGCCTTGCTTCCGCCCCCGCATCCGCGATGAGCCTTTCCCCAAAGGGTTCTCGCTCCCAAGAGACACGCCCAAGTACAACAGCTCTGTGAAGCCGGAAGATTGGTTAATCGACTACTCCACGACGGTTAGCATAGCAAACGGCAACAGGCGCGTTGCCGTGAAGTATGTGCCCCTCATGCTGCAAGGCACGGCGCGGACCTGGCTCAATAGCCTCAAGCCATACAGCATCAAAACAGCTGGCTCAATTTCACAGAAGCCTTCGTCCGCAACTTCACCAGCACCTACAAGCGGGCTCCCAAGCCCAGACAGCTCTCCTTGTGCGTACAAGGCCCCGCCGAGTCTACTCGCGACTACCTCGCACATTGGTCCGAGCTCGGCAACTCTTGCGAAGGGGTGCACGAGGTGCAAGCCATAGAATACTTCATTGCCGGGTGCCGAGAAGGCACCCTCCTCAAGCACAAGCTCCTCTGCGACGAGCCGACTACCCTCGACGAGCTTCTGGTCATAGCGGACAAGTACGCCACCACCGACTCCTCAATGAAGACCAAACTCCGGGTAGACGCGTCCGGGAAGGTATTCAACCCGGCGCCCAAGACGCCGACTGGGGACTCCGGCCGACGCCCACACCAGAACGACCACAAGCGCAAGGGCCCCATGCCGCCTTCCGCCAGTCGGCAGGTGCCCACAGTCGAAGACGAGCGTCCCGAAGGGCGGCCCGCGCCCAAGAAACCCAAGGGCGGCAGGCCGGCTTGGCAGCCGGCCTTCTCCTACGAGCAAACCCTCAACGCCCCGTGCAAGTTCCACAGCGGCGCGAAGCCGTCCAACCACATGACCCGGAAGTGCCACTGGCTCACTCGAATCTCCAAAGGCGAAGGGCTTGCGCCGCCTCCGCCTGCCGGTCCGCCGCCTCCGGCTCCATAGCCGCCGACCGCTCGGCCCGCAGTCAGAGCCGTGCACGATGAGTTCCCCGACGAGCATGCCGCCTATGTCATTTTTACAAGCCAGTCCGAAGACCGGCGCAGCAGACGCCGAGAGCACCAGGAAGTCAGCATGGTCGCTGCCAACCCCGCCGAGCACATGCACTGGTCAGAAAAACCTATCAGCTGGAGCCGGGCCGACCACCCAGAGATGATGCCATCTCCCGGCTCTTATGCGTTGGTTCTAGATGCCACCCTTGCAACGGACAGACGCGCCGCCCGTTTCTCCCGCGTACTGATAGACGGCGGGAGCAGCATCAACATCATGTACCGTGACACCCTGGAGAAGCTGAACGTCAAGGCAAAGCAACTCATGCCTACTCGGACTGTGTTCCATGGCATTGTACCCGGCCTGTCATGCGCCCCCATTGGCAAGATCAAGATTGGTGTACTCTTTGGGGACAAGGAGCATTTCCGCCGAGAAGTGATCTGGTTTGAAGTGGTGGACTTGGAGAGCCCCTACCATGCATTGCTTGGCCGACCTACCTTGGCCAGGTTCATGGCAGTTCCCCACTATGCTTACCTCAAGATGAAGATGCCGAGCACCAAGGGCGTCATCACCATAGCCGGCGATTACAAGAAATCTTCCGAGTGCGCATCAGCCAGCAGCCGGTTGGCCGAGTCCCTTGTGATTGCCGAAGAAAGGAAGATGTTGGACCGAGTCGTGGCCATGGTCGGCAAATAGTTGGCCTTGTCCCCCGATCCCAAGGAGTATGATGCTCAAGGATCTTTCCAGCCGGCCAAGGAGACGAAGAAGATACCTCTTGACCCCGAGCACCCAAAGAGGTTTGCCGTCATCGGGGCAAACCTAAACAACAAATAGGAAGGCGAGCTCGCCAATTTCATCCATGAGAATCGGGACATCTTTGCATGGTCCCCCAAGGACATGTCGGGTGTTCTGAAGGAATTCTCCGAGCACAAACTACACGTCCGAGAAGACGCAAAACCAATCAAACAACCCCTCCGCCGACTGTCGGAGGAGAAGAGAAGGATTGTAGGAGAAGAGATAGCCCGACTTCTGCCGGCCGGCTTCATTATGGAAGTTTTCTTTCCAGAATGGCTCGCTAACCCGGTCCTCGTGTTAAAGAAGAATAACAAGTGGCGCATGTGCATAGACTACACGAACCTCAACAAGGCCTGCCCCAAAGATCCCTTTGCCCTGCCAAGGATTGATCAAGTGATAGACTCCACGGCCGGATGCGAGCTGTTGAGTTTCTTGGATGCTTACTCAGGATACCACCAGATAAAGTTAGATCCGGCAGACCGCCTGAAGACCGCCTTCATCACGCCATTCGGAGCCTTTTGCTACCTGACTATGACATTCGGCTTGAGAAATGACGGTGCCACTTTTCAGCGTTGCATGCAGAAGTGCCTCCTCAAGCAGCTCGGCAGAAACGCCCACGTCTACATAGACGACATTGTGGTGAAGACGGAGAAGCGCGGCACCTTGCTGGAAGACCTCAAGAAAACATTTGAGAACCTACGCCGGTTCCAAATCAAGCTCAACCCCGAGAAATGCATGTTCGGAGTGTCAGCCGGCCAGCTCCTAGGCTTCCTGGTCTCCGAACGCGGCATCGAGTGCAACCCAGTAAAGATCAAGGCCATTGAGAGAATGGCGATTCCCACCAAACTTTGAGACGTCTAGAAGTTCACCGGATGCTTGGCCTCCCTGAACCGCTTCATCAGCTGGCTCGGAGAGAAAGCTCTCCTCCTCTACCACCTCATGAAGAAGACCACTCACTTCAAGTGGAATGACCAAGCCCACTAAGCTTTTCACAAGCTGAAGAAGATGTTGGCCACGCCGCCTGTCCTGGCGGCGCCGACTGAGAAAGAGCCCATGCTCCTCTACATTGCCGCAACCAGCCGGGTGGTCAGCACCGTCATCGTAGTCCAACGCCCAGAAGAGGACCGAGCCCAGCCGGTCCAGAGGCCGGTGTACTATTTGAGCGAGGTGTTGTCTACCTCGAAGCAGAACTACCCGCACTACCAGAAGATGTGCTATGGCGTGTACTTCACCGCCAAGAAGCTGATGCCCTACTTCCAAGAGCATCCCATCATGGTCGTATGCACCGCCCCGCTGGCCGAGATCATAGGCAGCCGGGATGCATCCGGCCGGGTGGCGAAATGGGCCATCGAGCTGGCCCCTTACACGATCTTCTACCAGCCTTGCACCGCCATCAAGTCCCAAGCATTGGCCGACTTCCTCGTCGACTGGGCCGAGACCCAGTACCTGCCGCCAACTCCCGACTCCACTCATAGGCGCATGCACTTTGATGGGTCCAAGATGCGCACCGGCTTGGGAGCTGGCGTCATCCTCACCATTCCCAAAGGCGACAAGCTCAGATACACGCTGCAAATTCACTTTGCCGCCTCCAACAACATGGCCGAGTACGAGGCGCTCATACACGGGCTCCGGCTTGCCAAAGAGCTCGGCATTCGCCGGATCCTATGTTATGGCGACTCGGACTTGGTGGTCCAGCAATCATCCGGCGACTGGGATGCCAAGGACGCAAATATGGCAAGCTACCGCTTCCTCGTTCAGCAGATCAGTGGGTATTTTGAAGGATGCGAGTTCCTCCACGTACCACAAGCCGACAACGAGCCAGCTGATGCCCTGGCTCGAATAGGCTCCACTCGGCAAGCAATACCAACCGGTGTCTCTCTACAACGCCTCCTCAAGCCG
The DNA here is from genome assembly GCF_002162155.2 of Triticum dicoccoides. Lineage (NCBI taxonomy): Eukaryota > Viridiplantae > Streptophyta > Magnoliopsida > Poales > Poaceae > Triticum > Triticum dicoccoides. Next base: position 165,063,391 of record NC_041382.1, read on the forward strand.
TCTATCAAGCCTTCTCCAGAGTCCGATTCCATCTTCGTACCGCCGACCCCGATACAGCCGGGCCCGACTCAAAGAACCAAGAAGGTGACCCGGGGACTTCGATAGTCGGCCAGGGGACATCAGCAGGCGGCTCGGGGACTTTCGTAATTACGCCCGACCCGGGGACTGCCACACCCGGCTCGGGGACTGCGGTAGTCGGCCCGGAGACTGCACCAACACAACAAGCGGCGGCCGACTCCAACATTTCACCACCCAGCCTGCCCGCCCTGGTCGCAGTAGCCGCATTGGCAATAGAAGAAGTCGCAGCTCCATCGTGGGCTCAGTCCATCCTCAACTTCAACGGAGGCAAGACAATTCCAACGCCGAGCCGGAGCATACACAATCGTCAACAGAGAGCTCGTCAAGCGCAGTGTCACTGGAGTCCTCCAGCGATGCGTCGAGCAAGAGAAGGGCATTGCAATCCTCAGAGACATCCACCAAGGAGAATGCGGCCACCATGCGGCCTCAAGATCACTCGTCGCCAAAGCCTTCCGCCATGGTTTCTTTTGGCCGACTGCTTTGGATGACGCCAAGGGGTTAGTTAAACATTGCAAAGGATGCCAACTCTTCAGCTCCAAGCAACACATGCCGGCTTCAGCACTCAAGACCATTCCCCTCACTTGGCCCTTCGCCGTTTGGGGACTAGACATGGTGGGCCCATTCAAGACGGCGTGCGGCGGCATGACACATCTGCTTGTCGCCGTGGACAAATTCACCAAATGGATTGAGGCAAAGCCGATCAAGAAGCCGAATGGGCCGACTGCCATGACATTTATCGCAGATATAACAACTCGGTACGGCGTGCCACACAGCATCATCACCGACAATGGCACGAATTTCGCCAAGGGAGCCTTGGCACATTTCTGCACGACGCAAGGCATCCGGTTGGACTTAGCGTCCGTTGCCCACCCGCAGTCAAACGGCCAGGTTGAGCGAGCCAACGGCCTCATCCTTTCTGGCATCAAGCCCCGACTGGTCGTACCACTGGAGCGTTCAGCCGGCTGTTGGCTCAATGAGCTGCCGGCCGTCCTCTGAAGTCTGCGCACTACCCCAAACAAGTCAACTGGCTTCACTCCTTTCTTCCTCGTGTATGGTTCCGAGGCGGTCATCCCAACTGACATCGAGTTTGACTCGCCTCGGGTAACCATGTACACGGAAGCGGAGGCCAAGGAAGCACGGGAAGACGGTGTCGACCTGCTGGAAGAAGGCCGGCTGTTAGCCCTCAGCCGGTCCGCCATCTATCAGCAGGGCCTGCGCCGCTACCACAGCCGGAAGGTCAAGCTAAGATCCTTCCAAGAGGGCGATCTTGTGCTCCGGCTGATCTAGCGAACAGCCGGGCAGCACAAGCTCTCAGCCCCTTGGGAGGGCCCCTTCGTCATCAGCAGAGCTTTAGGCAACGACTCCTACTACCTGATCGACGCGCAGAAGCCGAAGGCACGAAAGAGAGACGACTCCGGCAAGGAGTCGGAACGACCATGGAACACCAACCTCCTCCGAAGATTTTACAGTTGAAATGCAGTATGTATCACGCTAACTTTTGTACTAAGTACGAGACAATAGGCCCCCCGAGGAGAGCTCGGGACTGCCATCTTTTATCTATGGATGAAGAGTATCATGCTTATGACCTTGTCATTACATTCACTTTTTCCGTCCGGCATCGGGTTCGACTAGTCGGCTCAGGGACTGGCCGCCTGGAGTTATATTAGAAGTCCTACCCGCAGTCAGACAAGTAATGTGCCGGCTCCCAAGCCTTCTTTTGCCAAAAGTCGCAGATCGAAGAACCGGCTGTCCGACTGGCAAGAGTTAAAGGCAGGAAAGGACGCCCACACGAAAAACGGCTAGGGACTAACGGACTAATATAACAAAAGCCGGTTTTTCTCCCACCACCGACCGACTACCAGAGTAGCCGGCCGGCCGGCTTCCATTCACCTCGCTTCAATCTAAGAAAGCTCGAGTACTTGCCTTCCCAAAAGGGGAAGGCGGCAAAGGAAACAGCCTAAGGATAAAAAGCATACACGAATGGAAACCAAACGCGCACACAATAATATTTTCATAAAAGACCTTCAAAAGGCCAGCATTCAACATAGTTCGAATACACCCCCAGTGGGTGGACCTGCGCAAGTTTAATAAAATTGTTCAAAAGGCAACAAGCAGGAAAAAACAAGGACGACAAATTAAGCCAAGGGAGCGACTGGCGAGTCGGGCAGGTCGGTGGAGACGGCAGTGCCGGCTGGAGGAGTGGCCGGCTGGCAAACCTCGGCATGATCACCGCCTCCCGCAGAGGGCGTGCTAGCATGCGCCTCGTTGCTGGAGGCATGATCAGGCTGAGGCTGGCTGGCCGCTTCACCGGTCGGCTCAACGTCTTCGCCTTCCTCTCCTTCGTTGTCTTCGCCTTCATCGCTGGAGGCGATCTCCTCTGCCGAGTCTTCACCCGCTGCCGGGTCCAGCCCGAACCACTCCTCTGGCTGGGCAACGCCGTCGTCATTAATTTCAGGAGCGAAGACGCTGATGTCAGTACACTCGACGATCGTAGAAGCGCGCTGAGCGATAGCCGGCCGCACCTCCTCCATCTCTTCGTCGGCCTCCAGCCGCCAGGTGCGCAGCTGGTCCAGGTTCAGCCCCGGATACCAGGCTCGGACGAACTCCAGCGCCCGCCCAGCTCCAAGTCGGGTTGCCGATGCCTTCCAGGCCTCGAAGCGGCCAACCGCAACCTCCAGCCAGTCGGCAGTCCGACTCGGGGTGCGGGGAATCGTCTCGCTTGGCTAGAGGGCGGCCAACACCTGCGCCCCGGTGCGCCGGAGGCGGCGGAGCATACGGTGAGCCGGCTGTAGCCGGGCTTGGACCGCCAAGAGTTGCTCCTCAGGCGTCCGGCTCGCGTCCGGCGCGATTTCAGCCCCCGCCTGCTGGCGCGCCTCGCGATGGGCCTCGATGGTTTGGGTGGCGAAGAAGGAGTAGCCGGGAAAGTAGTCCGCACAGAGAACAAGAAGCAGCACAAGTCAGAACACAAATCAGGGATCAAGGGGCAGACAAGGAGTGAAGAAGGCGGCTTACCATCGATCAGATCCTCGATACGACTGAAGCCCTTGCTCGGTGCCTGCTTCGCCTCAGCCCAGCCCGCCGCTTCGGCCTCGAACTCGGCCTTCAGGGCGTCCTCGCTGTCCTGCGCCTTCTTCAGGGCCGCCTTGTGGCTCTCCTCCTGGTCGGCCAACTTCTTGGCTAGGCGGTCACGCTCCAGGACCAAGGTGTTGTACTCGGCTTCCTTGGCGCGAAGGGCGGCCTGGGCCCCGCTGAGCTGCCCCCTCAAGTCGGCATTGGCTCCTGCGAGCATGAAGACAAAGGAAAAATTAATAAGGAAGAAGTCGTCAAGGAAGATCCGACCCGGCTGCTCAGCAGTCGGCCCGAATCTCGGGGACTACACCCAGTGGGTGCGCTGACGCGCCCCCACAGGAGATGAACGAGACAAAGCACGCGCTCCGGCTGCTGGTCAGGTCCTCGGTTCTCTGGCCCAGCTCCTGAGCCTGGGAGTTGAAGGTGGCTGTGCGAAGGTTATGATACTCCTGGAAGATTATACAGGAGGCGAGGATAAGTTAAGTTGTCAGGACCTAGTAAGTTCCAAGCCGCCTGCGCAGCAGCCGACTTGGAACTCGGGGACTACACCCAGTGGGTGCACTGACGCGCCCCCATGGAAGAAATCAAAAGAGCAAAATAACCAAGGCCAGAAGACTCACCCGGATGACGGCCCGCGTCGCGAGGAACTCTTGGGTGTATCTCTTGGGTGTACCTCCTGGGCCGCCGCGTTCAGCTCGCCCGTCCCCCCGCTGGGAGTCCACTCGGACGTGCTGGCGCTGGCCGCCTCCAGGGCCTCC
>NC_041382.1:165067527-165138315 GCF_002162155.2 Triticum dicoccoides
CGTCTGCCAACGCCCGCACATCCGAGTGGACTCCCAGCGGGGGGACGGGCGAGCTGAACGCGGCGGCCCAGGAGGTTCGGAACCGGCTTCAAGCTCAGGCCGCCTCGCTGCAGCGATACACCCAGGTCAACGCGGCCCGGAGCTTCTGAGCGCCGCCACGGGCAGCCGGCACGGCAGACGGGCCCGTGCCTTGATGATCAAGCGACGGCTGGCGGTGCGGGGCGGCTTCGACCTCGTCGTCGTCCGGCCAGTCCTCGAAGCCGGCCTCGAGCCCCGCGCCTCTGGCCTCGTCGCCTTCCCCCATGATGGCGTCTTCCATGGCGGCCGCTCCCAGCTCCGGATCGTCGGCGTCATCTACCGTGCGGTCGGGGAGGAGTTGGCGCTCTACCCCTGCGGCCCCGGCTATCGGCGGAAGAAGAGGGTTTTGCTAAAGGCAGACCAACTGATCAAGGGTCGGCTATCATGAGGCCGACTACAAAAAGGAAGAAAAGAAGAAAACTTACGGCAGGCGGAGGGTTGGCGCGAGAATACGGCTCCTTGCCGTATCGCCAGTCCTCGGCGAGCTTGCAGTTGGAGATGCAGTTCACCATGTAAGACACCTCTGCATGAGGCATCTCCCTGGTGCTCAGTCGGCATGGGTCGAAGCGGCCGCTCATCTGGCAAATCATGTGAGGCCGGCCTTGGAGTGGAAGTACCCGGCGCTCCACGAAGGCGGCCACCAGGTCGGCTCCAGTCAGGCCCTTCGACTGGATCATCACCCGGAGCCAGGAGACGGCTACGTTCCCGGCCTGGGACAGCGACCTGGCCCGGTAGCTCCACGAAGGTTGCCTCCCAGCCGGCGGGCCGGCTACGTAAGCCGGCAGGTTGACGTAGTCGCCTTGCGGGGCGACGTTCCTCACGTAAAAGTAGGACTTCTGCCAGAGCTTCACCGACTGGATCAGCGGGATGGGCGGGAACGGATTGTTCTCGCTCACCCGCCTCATGGCAATGAAGGCTCCGCAGGGGGCGGGCACGCCCGCGACGACGGTGCCGAGCTTGCTCTGGAAGAATTCCCCCAGAGCTCGAGCGTGGGGAGAACCCCAAGAAAGCCCTCGCACAGGGTGACGAAAGCCGACAGCAGCATCACCGCGTTGGGCATGAGGTGATGCGGCTGGAGGTGGTAGAATTCAAGGAAGGCTCGAAGGAATCCGCTCGCCAGGAGGCCGAAGCCGCACAGGCAGTGCGAGCGAAAGATCACCCACTCGCCCTCCTCCGGTGCCGGCGAAATCTCCCTCGCCGGCGCTTGACGAACCTGCACGAAGTTCTCGCCCGGCAGGCACCGCGGCCGGCGGAGGAACTCGACGTGGTCCTCGTGGACGTTGGAGCCATCCCACGAGCTTGACAGCGCCATGGGAACGACGCGGCGAGGAGCAAGACGATGCGACAACGGAGACGCGCACGACCCCGCTACGGCGGGACCAAAGGAACTGAGAGGTCCGGCGGCGGAACGGCGCGGCAAAGGGTTGCTGCAGCGGCGGAAAGAAGAAGAAGGAAGGTGAGAAGGGGCAGAGCGAGGGAGAGCCTGCGAGCCTCTACCGCTCCCCCTCCTCCCCCTACTTATAGACCTACGCGGCGGAGCCGAGGAGGCCTGGCGTGGGGGAACGTGGGGATCAACTGCGCCCACTCCCCCATGTCCCGCGATTATTGCGCCCTGATGGCGTAATAAAACTGCCGTAGGAAGGCAAGCAGTCTGCGTGGGCCGCAGAACATCCGTGCTCGGGCCGAGGCCTAGGAGTGGCGGGCCCGAGCCTGCGGCGGCGTCCCGTCGCGCACGTGCATTGGCAGGATCTCCTTGCCACATGGCCCGCGGGATGGCGTGCGGTCAGCTCGCAGGCCGACCTGCATTCCCGCCAACGAGAAACGGGGCTTCCGAAGACGACGCACACAAGCATAGCCGGCCCCTCAGGATAGGAAGCTGACCGAGCTTTTCGTACTTTTGTCAGCCTCGAAGCTCGATCAGCTTCGGGGACTACTGTCGGAGTAAATAACCATGGGTAGCCTAGCCGGCTCCCCCTGGCCCTTCTGAAAAAATTACGAGCCGATCCGGCCTTCAAGAATCCAAGACATGGGGCCGCCTTCCCCTTCCCGGCTATCTCCCAGGCCAGCTATCGGAAGGCAATCCGACTTTAGCCCTCATGAAGAAAGTCGCGGGAGGGCCGGCTTCGAGAAGCCAGCCACGAGAAGGCCGACTCCAAGAAGCCGGCTCCCACAAAGCGGTCAAGATCGTACCCTCAAAGTCTGCATCCACATAACAGCGATGTGACGGAGCGTGGCTACAGTAAAGCCTGCCACCCCCGAATCCCGGAGCACGCCTGGCATAGTGCGCCGTACGGGTGGCCATGACCCGTCCGGCGCGGCACTATTGCCACGTTCACCCTGATGTCATCCACGACGGGCCGCCAGCGCGGCCCATGGGCGGTGGGCCCCTTCGGGCAGAGAGACACCCGAAGGCGGCCAGGCCTCCCCCAGTCGGCCCAAGACAGAGCCGGCTCCCCACAGCCGGCTTGCCACCTCCCTCGAAGGAGACGCCCCATTAAGGAGACAAGACACAGTGAGGCTACAATGATCACCCGCCGGACGGCGGCACTGTAGCCACGCCCACCTCGGCGAAGCCCTCGTCACCAGGATTGAGCAACAGTAACCAGCCGCCGACAAGGCCCTGGACAGTGGGGCCTGCCTGTCGACCAAGGAGCCGGCAGCCGGCGGGCCCCACCCGCCGGCGCAGAAGCCGGCGAGTGTAGACACAGACGGCTGGGCCCCACACCCAGCCGGATTACCATTGTATCCCCGGGGGGTAGGCCTATATAAACCCCCCGGGACACCCATGCAAAGGGTTGATCCCTGCTAGTTTTAGACACCACATAGGGAGGAGAAGAGAGCGAGTAGTGCCCTTCTTCCTCCTCTCGCCAAACAGCTCACGGAGCATCGTGTAGCTACTTGTTCATCTAGTGATCATGCGGAGACCCCGCAGAGCAGCAGTAGGGGTGTTATCTCCACGGAGAGCCCCGAAGCTGGGTAAGATTCGCCGGTGTGCATGTCTTCGCCTCATCCCGCTTCCAGGCACCGGCGACGTCTTATTGGCTCCCACAATGATAAGCCACCTGTTGGCATATGTCGCACCTACCACCCGACATTATGTATTGCTATACAACTCTCATTTAAGATTTTTTGTAGGCAAACTCCTCTCTAAATGGGAAGGTCCTTACATCATCGAGGAGGTCTACCGTTCCAGTGCCATAAAAATCAACAACTTCGAAGGCACAAATCTGAAGGTGGTGAACGGTCAAAGAATCAAACATTATATCTTGGGTAATCCTATAAATGTTGAAACTAATGTTATTGAAACTATAACCCCGGAGGAATACATAAGGGACACTTTCCAAAATGTTTCAGACTCCGAAAAGGAATAGGTATGTGGTACGGTAAGTAAACCGACTCCAAAATAGTTCTAATGGCAATTTTTCTCCGTTTTGGAATATTTAAGAAAATGGGAAAACAAGAAGCAAACCGGAAAGGACATGAGGCTTCCACGAGGGTGGAGGGCGCGCCCTACCCCCTGGGTGCGCCCCCTGCCTCGTGGGCACCTCGTGTGCTCTCCGCACTCCATTTTCTTGCACGATACTTCTTTTGGTCGGTAAAAATTCACTATATAATCTCCCGAAGGTTTTGACCACCGTATCACGCAAAAATCCTCTGTCTTTGTTTCGAGTTGTTTCTGCTACAGATTAGAGCAATATGTCATCCCAAGATTTGGAGGGAGAAAGCTATGTGGCCGAATACCTTGCAGATCATAAAGTCTGCGGGGACTTGGAGCATTGTGGTTGGACCATGGAGGAAGAAGAAGACTATGAGCCTAGGGGAACGGAGGCACGAGCTCAGATGAAGATGAAGTCCCATTACCTCAACCTGGGGACATGCATGTGGAGTTCAAAAAGTCAAGCCTCCCCAATAGAGCAAAGAAACCTAAGATCGAGTTTATCCCTTTTCATCTCTTGCAGGAGAACAAACAAGAACTATGCAAAAAGGTACTAAGCCTTGAGCGGGAGATCGAGGACCTCAAGGAGCAAAATTCTGTCCTCAAGCACAAATTAAGGAAGAAGCACACATCATCAGCAACTCCTTCATCACCACCTCCGAGGAAGGAAACATAAACACATGGGTATGGGCACTCCCCTTGGCAACTGCCAAGCTTGGGGGAGTGCCCGGGTATCATATCACCATCACTTTTATCTTTGCCATTTTTCTTAGTTCAATCCTTTTGGTAATATCTTGGTCTAGTAGAATAAAGTTTTAGTATGATCTAGTTGTGAGTTTTGCTTTATGATCCTTTGATGTAATCGAGTCTGTGAGTTATATATAATAAAGATTAGTGTTGAGTCAAGGGCTTGATTATTTTGCTATGATCTCGAGGGAATAAAAGAAAAGAAATAAAAAGAAATAAAGAGATCATATGGATCTTATGGAGAGTAGTGACTTCACATATAAAAAGTATGATGAATAAAAGTTGTTGAGAGTAACATAGTCTTGGTCATCGTTGCAATTAATAGGAAGTAATAAAGAAAGACAGGTTTCCACATATAAATATACTATCTTGGACATCTTTTATAATTGTGAGCACTCATTACAGCATGATATGCTAAAGAGTTGATGTTGGACAAGGAAGACAACGTAATGGGTTATGTTTTCTTACATCTGAGATAAATTATATTGTCATGGATCATCCAACATGTTGAGCTTGCCTTTCCCTCTCTTGCTAGCCAATTTCTTTGCACCAAGTAGAGATACTACTTGTGCTTCCTAATATCCCTAAACCCAGTTTTGCCATGAGAGTCCACCATATCTACCTATGGATTGAGTAAGATCCATCAAGTAAGTTGGCATCGTTGCAAGCAATAAGAATTGCTCTCTAAATATGTATGACTTATTAGTGTGGAGAAAATAAGCTTTATAAGATCTTGTGATGTGGAAGAAATAAAAGCGACAGACTGCATAATAAATGTTCATATCACAAGTGGCAATATAAAGTGACGTTCTTTTGCATTAAGATTTTGTGCATCCAACCATAAAAGCACATGACAACCTCTCCTTCCCTCTGCAAAGGGCCTATCTTTTATTCTTGTCTTATACTTCATGCAAAGAGTCATGGTGATCTTCACCTTTCCCTTTTTTACATTTTATCCTTTGGCAAGCATAATGTGTTGGAAAGATCATGATATATATAGCTAATTGGATGTGGGTTTTCATGAACTATTATTGTTGACATTCCCCTTGAGGTAAAACATTGGGAGGCAAAACTATAAGCCCCTGTCTTTCTCTGTGTCCGATTAAAACTTCATAACCATAAATATCGCGTGAGTGTTAGCAATTGTGAAAGACTAAAAGATGGTTGGGTATGTGGACTTGCTGAGAAGCTCTTATATTAACTCTTTCCTATCTTATGATAAATTGCAATTGCTTCAATGACTGAGATTATAGTTTGTTTGTTTTCAATGAAGTTTCTGATTCATACTTGAGTATGTGAATGAATTGTTACTTTAGCATGGGAGATCATATGACAATATATATATATATATATATATATATATATATATATATATATATATATATATATGTTATTCTAAGAATGATCATGATGCCCTCATGTCCGTATTTTATTTTATCGACACCTCTATCTCTAAACATGTGAACATATTTTTCGATTTCGGCTTTCGCTTGAGGACAAGCGAGGTCTAAGCTTGGGGAGTTGATACGTCCATTTTGCATCATGCTTTTATATCGATATTTATTGGTTATTACACATTATGTCACAATACTTATGCCTATTCTCTCTTATTTTACAAGGTTTACATGAAGAGGGGGAATGCCAGCAGCTGGAATTCTGGGCTGGAAAAGGAGCAAATATTTGACACCTATTCTGCACATCTCCAAAAGTCCTGAAACTTCATGGGAGCATGTTTCAGAATATATAAAAAATATCGGGCGAAAGAAGTACCAGAGGGGGGCCACCCACCATCCACGAGGGTGGGGGCGCGCCCTACCCCCTAGGAGCACCCCCTGCCTCGTGGGGCCCCTGGTGGCCCTCCGATGCCCATCTTTGGCTATATGGAGTCTTTCGTCGAGGAAAAAATCATAAGCTAGCTCACGGGACGAAACTCCGGCGCCACGAGGCGGAACCTTGGCGGAACCAGTCTAGGGCTCCGGCGGAGCTGTTCTGCCAGGGAAACCTCCCGGAGGAAATCATCGCCATCGTCATCACCAACGATCCTCTCATCGGGAGGGGGTCAATCTCCATCAACATCTTCATCAGCACCATCTCATCTCAAACCCTAGTTCATCTCTTGTATCCAATCTTTGTATCCAAACCTCATATTGGTACGTGTGGGTTGCCAGTAGTGTTGATTACTCCTTGTAGTTGATGCTAGTTGGTTTACTTGGTGGAAGATCATATGTTCAGATCCATTATGCATATTAATACCCCTATGATTATGAACATGAATATGCTTTGTGAGTAGTTACGTTTGTTCCTGAGGACATGGGAGAAGTCTTGCTATAAGTAGCCATGTGAATTTGGTATTCGTTCGATATTTTGATGAGATGTATGTTGTCATCCCTCTAGTGGTGTCATGTGAACGTCGACTACATGACATTTTCACCATTGTTTGGGCCTAGAGGGAGGCATTGGGAAGTAATAAGTAGATGATGGGTTGCTAGAGTGACAGAAGCTTAAACCCTAGTTTATGCGTTGCTTCGTAAGGGGCTGATTTGGATCCATATGTTTCATGCTATGGTTAGGTTTACCTTAATACTTCTGTTTTAGTTGCGGATGCTTACAATAGGGGTTAATCATAAGTGGGATGCTTGTCCAAGTAAGGGCAGTACCCAAGCACCGGTCCACCCACATATCAAATTGTCAAAGTACCGAACGCGAATCATATGAACGTGATGAAAACTAGCTTGACGATAATTCCCACGTGTCTTCGGGAGCGTTTTCCTTTATATAAGAGTTTGTCTAGGCTTGTCCTTTGCTACAAAAAGGATTTGGCAATCTTGCTGCACCTTATTTACTTTCATTACTTGCTACTCGTTACAAATTACCTTATCACAAAACTATCTGTTACCGATAATTTCAGTGCTTGCAGAGAATACCTTACTGAAAACTGCTTATCATTTCCTTCTGCTCCTCGTTGGGTTCGACACTCTTACTTATCGAAAAGGACTATGATAGATCCCCTACACTTGTGGGTCATCAGTACATTGAACTCACCATGCGCCTCCAACAACTTTCATGGAGCACAACATCAAACTATTGAAGAAATCCATTCACCCCAAGCACACCACCAAGGGGCAGGGCCCGTTAGGGTTGCGGCATGTAGGGCAAACCATACCTTTCAGAAATAGACAAGGTATCAATTAATAAACTCTCTAAAGCAATTTAAGAAAAAAAATACACATATAAAAAGAAACTAACTGGAAAACAAGTTGCAATTCAGAAGAAGCACCTCACAAAAGCAATTCATGAGAAGCTACTTCCATTGACAATCAGACTGAAACAGACAAGTTGTACTAGCTTGCCTCATATACACCACTAGTTTCATAGTGCCGCACAAAAAAACACTAGCTAAAATGTCAAATACTATCAACTAATCATAACCAGACTAACTACACACCTAGCAATTAACTAGACTATAAACAAAGCACCATAAAAAAGATACTAGGCACACTACCTGCAACTAAAATGTGGGGAACTAGCCACACATTAAGAAGGATTAAGATAAAAAAAGAAGGCACTTTTTATAGTATACTCAAGAAAATAGACAATAAATTTGACATCAAAAGACCCAAGAACTCACGATCCGAACATCAATCACACCAAACACCTAAACTACCGACAAAACTAATCAATCCATAACCCAAACCTGCTTAAGCATAATCACTAAAAATGGTACAGATCCACGGCTCCACTAAATCAACTAAACTAACAAAAAGCCACCACCAACATCAACTTGAAACCGACACTAGAAATAATCAATACGCAATGCTAACCTTAATGCAAAAAGGACACGCTCAAACTAGGATATCAGATCAGAAAAGGATAAAGCTCTCAAGGTTTAAAAATATTAAGAAGGAATGGCCATTTAGGATTTACACAAAGAACACGGATTAAAGAAAGTCTATTACCATGGACTTACACTAACTAAAAGGGCATTAAGGTAGAAAAAAAGAAAGGCCTTTTATAGAATACTCAATAATATACCTAATAAAATAGTATAAGACCTAAAAACGGACTTAGTAAACATCAATCAAATCAAATATCCTAGAAACTACCAAAGAATCTAATCCAAACCTAGCACATGCATGCTCATACTTGTAAATCAACTAAAAAACAACGAGTCAGCAACAAAATGAACTTGAACTGGCACAGATCTAATCCACCAATAAAACATGAGGGATGGGAACCAATCTATGACCCAATAGGGCCTAATAGAAGAATCTACTCAAGAACGGGAAGATTAGATCAAAAGAGGAAGACTGACCAAACCCTAGCCAAATCATACTCATTTTTACATAGCAAAACACCTAACCATACATGACACAACACCACAAAAACCAAATCATGGAGAAGAGAACGAGCATACACATACCTGAACAGCAGTTTTGCTCGCTAATGGAGCACAAGAACCCTAACCCAAAGCACCGTCGAGAGCGAAAAGCCTGCAAAAGAACAACAAAGAACAACTCAAGATCTGACAAATAACCGCAGAACTCAATCATATCTGAAGAAAAGAAGGGGGAAATCACAAGAACACCGAAGAAATCGACGAACCCTAGCTCGGATGGGGAGATGAGGAGACATAGAGCGAGGGAGAGTGGCGAACAGAGGAGGTGAAGTGATTGAGGGCACCCGAGCGACTGGATAAGGCAGGGACGAGACGATCCACCTCCACGATGCGGGCTGGGCTCAGAAGATTAACGGGTCGTCGAGCATAACGGGCACCACAACGAGCCCAAGGACTGACCCAAAATTGGGGTCAGTCGATCACACCAAGCCCAACACAGCCACAATCATACACAGCAAAAAAAATAAAACACAGGAATCACAAATCATGATCCAACGGCCACAAAATCGACTGACCAAAATTTAAAACTCAGGCAATTGACATGTAGCTAAAGTGTAAAACTAAACACAACACGGTGCAACAACAGCAAGCCAAGCCTAAAGATGTAAACATCACCTAACAAATGAATAGATAAACTATGCATATCTTGGCAGTTGTTGACGAAGTACCCACTTCACCTCGCGCTGGTTCCACTGAATGAACACCTGAACCTGACAGTAACTACCAATTCAAGCCTTTCAACATTGCTAGCAGTATGTACAAATGAGCAGTCACTACATCCATGGCTGCCAGGTTTCACCGTGGCATCTGCAGTTTCCAATTCCACAAGTAAAAAGTTCAAAACTTTCAGACTAATTTTTCTTTGGCAAGCTGTCCCGACTCCTGAGCCCTGAATGGAAGAGCACTGCAGGTCTACAAGCAGCTGAGCTGCTCTGCTGCAGCCCTGCACTTGCTCTGCTTCCCTCGGGACCTGCTCCGCCCGAACACGGCCAGTCTCGTAAACACGCGCAGGATCCTGCTGGCGCACCGCCGCTGCGAGCCCCAGCGCATGGACCCGATGCAGCTGCCGGACGCGGGCGCTCGCCGCCTGATCGCCACCGGCGCCGCCGCGTCCGCCCTGAAGCTCGGCTCCTTGCTGTCCTTGCGAACCGAGCCTCCTTTCAGGGTGTTGTGCCGCTGCAGGGTCTTCTTCAGCGAGACGATCTCCTGCTCCAGCGCCTGGATCCTGAAGCTCGCCGTCTCGTAGTCCGACGCCGCGTCGTCGTCGCCGCGGGCGCGCAGCTTCCCGTCGAGCGCGGCGTTGGTGTGGGCGTCCGTGTACGGGCTCGTGGTGCTCAGCGGCTGGCTCGTGGGGACGGGGCACCCCGGGCTCGGCGTGTACGCGCCGGCGACGCCCGGGATCAGCTCGCCGGAGAGCATGTACCGGAACGAGTCGGAGCGCTCCGCGAAGGCGCGGTGCGTGTGCATCTGCTGCACGAACAGCGCCTGCACGATGAACCGGAGCGGCATCCGCTCGTTCTGCACCGCCTGGATGCACGCCTCGTGCGACAGCTTCCGGCACTCGAGGTGCCCGCACAGCGCCGCCTTCTCCTCGCCGGACAGCCCGGGATGCTCCTGCCATGACACAGAATCGTCAGCTTCCTCTCGTCAGGGACAGTTGAAAATTCAAACCAGCAAACCACTCGGACTAATAACCATGCCAGCGTGTGACCGGAAGGATACTTGTCTTACCAGTAAGTAAGTGTTGATTGCCTCGTATAGATGGTCGTGGGTCTTCCGGTCGCCGGCCGGAACGACGCCGATCAGTTCAGCCAGCCTCTCCGGCCGGAGCTTCGGATCAGCGACGATCTGCACGAGGTACCGATCCCACAACTCCGCCACGGCCTCGGCCCCTTGTCTTTGCATGGCGACGTGGTTTGAGACGATGCTCTCCATTGTCACCACCTCCAGGCTATCGGCGACGGAGACGGACCGGTCGGCGTCTTGCTCCGGCAGCGGCAGGTCATCCGCGCTGGCGAACTGCAGCTGGGACGCTACCTGGTCCCGCAGCCTCGTCCGGCTCTCCTCTTTCAGCTCGAGGGCGAGCGACCGCGACAGCAGCGCGAAGTAGAAGGCCACCGGGACGGCGCCGCTCGCCTCCACCGGGAGCAGGTCGACCACGCCCTGCAGTATCTCCGTGGCCCTCCTGTTGGCGTCGGTCTCGCCGTCGCCGGCCTCGTCCGTGCTCGCCCAGAACTTGTGGGTCTTCTTGGAGAGCACCCACTTGTTGGCGTAGAAGAGCACCACGGGGCTCACGTACTTCTCCTTCATCCCTTGCCGCCGCAGCGCCTGCACGATCCGCTTGAAGAACTCGAAGGGGAGGGCGATGAGGTCCTTGATCCAGAGGTCGCGCGCGGCGAGCTCCTTGACGACCTCGGCGTCCCAGCGGCGGCCGACCAGGCCGCGCGCGCCGGCGTCGTCGACGCCGGGCTGGTCCCGCCGCTGCTCCGGGTCGAGGATCTCCATGCACGCCATGAAGGCCAGCGACTCGACGCAGCGGCTGACGATGAGGAGCTCCTCGGCGGCGGGGAGGAGGGGCTGGCAGCGCTGCAGGACGATGAGCGCGTCGTCCCAGCTCTGCAGCACCACCTGGTTGATGTAGAGGTCGCAGCGCGCGCCCAGGCCGCCCACGTCCAGGAACTCGGCCGCGCAGCGCACCGCCGCCACGTTGAACGGGTCGAGCGCCACGGAGTCGCCGTAGCAGAAGAGCCCGATCACCTCGAAGGCGTCAGAGCCGCCGGGGAAGCTGTCCGGCAGCTCGACGTCTCCGGACACCTCCTCCATCGCCTGGCTGAAGTACCTGCTTCTTGACGCCAGAGGATCCTGCAACGACGACGACGACGACAAAGGTTAGCATGATCATGACCAAACCAGCGCCACCGCCACACCATAATTGAGTTGGTCGCAAGCTCTGACTGACCCTGTGCAGAATGAAGCTCCTGTCGGCGACGCGAACGCGCACCGTCGCCGGCGACCCGGTCTCCTTCGCCCTACAGTAGAAAGCAATCAGAATTCGATCGCCGGACAAGAGAAACAAGCAACATGTCATGAGCTTCACGTACCAGGAAAGAACTCTCCTCTGCAGCAGGAAGGCCGTGCTGGGGCTCGAGTAGGGGCTAAACATGGCAGCGGCCGCCGCTTCCTTGGCAGCCGGCGACATCTCCACCTCCGTCCCCATCTCCACCCCCCTCCCAATCATCTTCTCCATCGAGTAGCTATCAGCTATCTATCCTTCGCAGGTTAGGCAGCGTGCTAGTACTTCGTGTGATGTCAAGGATCGGAGCGCATATAAGGATGTTGAGTGCGGAGGGAGGGGAGTAACATAGGGAGGCGTGCAAAAGGGTACAATGGCTGAGGGCGCACGAATGGGGGTTGAACCCCAGTTTTAAGGCTGGGAAATCGGATCGCCCTCGTGCAACCTTTCTTAATCCTCTCTCTCCTCTCCTCCGGAGCGTTTTCTCGGTAGATTTGCTCGCCCGCACGGGGGCAGCCGTGTGAGGATCCAAGAGAGGGTCAACACTAGTTTAAGCCCCAATCAATCACCGCGTCGTCCAGTCACCACCAGAACTGCACGCACGCACGCACGCGTGATACAGATGGAAACACCTGGTATGAATCCTTGATGCAAGTAATTGGCGTTTGTTGGAGTGTTGAACCAACTGGTGGAAAAAACGGGCTGCTGGCGCCATGGACGGATCGTACGATGGCCGAGAAGTCGGGGCTTCAACGGGCTCTCGGCATTTGGCGGAGCACGGTGACTTTGCCAGCCAGGGGTTGCTTGGAGTCGGAGGGAGCACGCAGACGCAGCCTCATTTTAAAACTGCCTCCCTCGAGACTCGGCATCTTGTGCGATCAGACTATCCTTTCTGCTCACGGACGCCAGAGGACCGAAATTTTAAGACCAAAATTTTTAGCGACGGCATAAGCTGGACGGATGCGCTTCCATACTGCTTTTTAATAAAGGCGAGCGTGCACATTGACGAGCGCCTCTACGAGAGGAGGAGGCTCTGAATATCATACGGCCGGGAATGGAGTCCCTGTCGCCCGATTCAACGGGTGTTCCGTCATTCACCATGAGCGCACGCCACAAAACTCTGGTTTAGACTACGGAACTGTGAAATTGCTTCTTTAAGAGATCTGATGATGCGAGGGGCCTGGTTGCCTCGCCGCCGTGGAAGCAGATCAATCACGGCGTTTTTCTTTTCAATTCATGGACATGCCTGGCTGCCGGCCGCGTCTTCTTCTCCGGTGTCAAATGGCGTTCGTCGTGCTGGAAGCTGGCTGGGGCGATCGGCATGCGTGGACCGGTCAGCGCATTGTGCCGCTGCCCGCCGCTCGTGATCGCCATTGATAAGGGAGAATGTCGGTAATAATCAAATCGTTGACGTGCATCGGCCGCTGCACTTGGGGGCTGGGGAATTTAAGTGCACGGAGTCGGGGGAGTATTCCGCTTCCGCTGTGGAATTTGAGGTAGGGGCATCGGGAACCCAAGTCGCCATGCTTCTCCTCCCCGAGCGCTCGGTTGCAGTTTTCTGGAGCCTTTTTCGTGGCCCCGTGACGCATCGAGATCGGCTACGGAATTTGTACCCGCCCGGCCCCGCGCTTCAGTTCGGTGGGAGGGCAGACACGCCCGGGTCACGCACTCCTGCCACGCCCGTTGATTTTTTTTAACATCAATGCACACAAGCGTTCGTATACACACACATCCTATCCGTATTAGCATTTTCGAAAGACTGAACCGGCATATCATCTTTAAATTTACGAAGTCACCGTAGGCACCTCGTTGTCGACGGGAACGTCTCCTCCCACTGAATGCGCATCGCCGAAAATTCTGAAATAAATCCAGGAATAAATGTGGGCACCAGGATTTAAACCCTGGTGGGCTGGGATACCACAGTCCCTCTAACCATCGAACCACATATTGATTTGCACCACGCCCGTTGATTCTAGGGTACTACTATCACATATGCTACGGGGAAACAAGTTCTTACACGCCTTTCACCTCTGAACACAAAACTATTAGGGTAAAATGGCCAGTGCTACAAATCAACTGGCTGATGCCAGAAAGATTTAAGCCGCCTTGCTGGCTGTTTGATCAGCCCCACCACACCATCAGATCCCTCTTCTCAACCGGTTTGAACGGCCAACGCCCACACACAATCTCCTTCCTCACATTGCATAACAGTCCCCTTCCCCCGCACGATCTTGCAGCACCGCAACCGTCGGCGAGCACTGCATCGGAGCCCAGGTAGCTGCCGGTGACGCTTCATCGCAGCGACAACATCGGCGTGGCGGCGCTCCATCGCAGCACCCGCCGCCGTCGGCCATGCTCTATTGAAACACATGTCGTTCCGATGATGCTTGAGTGCAACCCCGGCGGCCACTGACGAAGCTCCATTGCAGCACTTGTGGCCTCCGGTAAAGCTCTATTGCAGCACTAGACGACTCTCGATGGAGCTTCATTGCAACACCGGCGACCCCCCCGATGAAGCTCCATCGACGGCAATGCTTCATTGCAACCCCGATAGAGCTTCACGATTCGGCGGTGCTTCATTGCATCTCCAGCGGTCCCGGCGATGCCCCACTGCAGTGACATGGCCTGGCGGAGCTCCATCGTAGCGCCGACGACTCGCAACGGTGTTGCCGGCTCACACGCCCTTGCAGCAGCGACGGGTCGTGGTTGGTGTTGCCTTTGCAGCACCCTGGTGGCGTCCCCTGCCCCCCTCTTTCAGCACCGGCAGCACTGCACCGACAAAAAAGCTCGGCCGACAACGCTCGGCAACACGGACCACATCAACAACCGCGGTGTTAAGCACACCGCCGCGTCGCGGCATCAATCCACACTGGTGGTGGCAGCAATAGCTTGCAGCGGTGTGTAGAGCTTGCAGCAATGTTTGGATTGCGTCCATGCTCGCGGTGTTCGACAGAGAACAGAGGCCAGGGCTGGAGGAAGAAAAGGGGATCGAGCTCGGGGAGAAAAGGATGCGGGGAGAGATGAAGAAAGGAGTGGCTCTCCTGATCAACATGAAATGAGGAGATAAAGTTTGGGCGGTGCCTGGCCCCACCGGGACGCGTGGCACGCAGAGGATACGGTTTACGCAGGTGTGTAATCATCCGGCTTAATTTTAGAGTTTTCCAAAGTATTCGGCAGCATGGTCATAAGGGCATCTCCAAGGCGGACTCATAAACCTCCCACAACCATTCGGATCGGGTCATCCGGACGACGGAAGCCATCCAACGCCGACCTGTATCGATCCGTGGAGTGGTCTGGACACAATTTCTCCCGTAAACCGGAGACAAGTGTGGGGGAGGTTTGCCAGAGAACGGACCACTCCCAAGCCCGCTGCTGACCGCTCTGGCCCACCAAAAAAACCTCCCCTCTCCCGCGCGTTTTTGGTCAGCCCAGCTCCAGAGCATCAACGCCCGCATTCCTGCCCGCCCAGAGCGGAGACAACTGCTCACTGGCGCCGGCATTAAAGCGGCGCGCCAGCCGAGAGAGCACTGCTTCCTAATGCAGGCGACTGCCGCGCGTTCAAATGACACGACGGCTGCCCATACGCTCGTTTGCCGCCCGCATTGATGGCACGCAGTTGCCGAGGCGTTTCCTCCGGCGCCACCGGTCCGTCCGTCTGTCTGCCGCCCACTGGTGTTATATAAACCGCTGCTCTGGTTCCCCGGCCATAGCCATAGTCATCCTTCTCCACACTACTCCCCGCCAAGGGATCCCTCCGCTGGCAAAGCTCTCTGGGACGGGCTTAAGTCAGAGCAGAAGAAGGCCATGGCCGCCATTGCTGCCGACTGAAGGAAATATGCCCTAGAGGCAATAATAAAGTTTTTATTTATATTTCCTTATATCATGATAAATGTTTATTATTCATGGTAGAATTGTATTAACCAGAAACTTAATACATGTGTGAATACATAGACAAACAGAGTGTCACTAGTATGCCTCTACTTGACTAGCTCGTTAATCAAAGATGGTTAGGTTTCCTAGCCATGGACAAAGAGTTGTCATTTGATGAAAGGGATCACATCATTAGAGAATGATGTGATTGACTTGACCCATCCGTTAGCTTAGCACGATGATCATTTAGTTTGTTGCTATTTCTTTCTTCATAACTTATACATGTTCCTATGACTATGAGATTGCGCAACTCCCGAATACTGGAGGAACACTTAGTGTGCTATCAAATGTCACAACGTAACTGGGTGATTATAAAGATTCTCTACAGGTGTCTCCGATGGTGTTTGTTGAGTTGGCATAGATTGAGATTAGGATTTGTCACTCCAATTGTCGGAGAGGTATCTCTGGGCCCTCTCGGCAATGCACATCCCTATAAGCCTTGCAAGCAATGTAACTAATGAGTTAGTTGTGGGATGTTGCATTACAGAACGAGTAAAGAGACTTGCCAGTAACGAGATTGAACTAGGTATTGAGATACCGATAGAATCTCGGGCAAGTAGCATACCGATGACAAAGGGAACAATGTATGTTGTTATGCGGTTTGACCGATAAAGATCTTCGTAGAATATGTAGGAACCAATATGAGCATCCAGGTTCCTCTATTGGTTATTGATCGGAGATGAGTATCGGTCATGTCTACATAGTTCTCGAACCCGTAGGGTCCGCACGCTTAACGTTCGATGACGATCGGTATTATGAGTTTATGTGTTTTGATGTACCGAAGGTTGTTCAGAGTCCCGGATGTGATCACGGACATGACGAGGAGACTCGAAATGGTCGAGACATAAAGATCGATATATTGGAAGGCTATGTTTGGACATCGGAATGGTTCCGGGTGAGTTCGGGCATTTACCAGAGTACCGGGGGGTTACCGGAACCCCTCAGGGAGTGTATGGGCGTTATTGGGCCTTAGTGGGAGAGAAGAGGAGGCGGCCAAGGTGGAGGGCGCGCCCCCAAGCCCAATCCGAATTGGGTGGGGGCCGCCCCCCTTTCCTTCCCTCTCTCTCTCCCTTCCTTCATCTCCTACTCCAACTAGGCGCGCCATGAGAGGGCGGACCTTCCCCTCCTCCACTCCTTTATATACGGGGGAGGGGGGCACCCCATAGACACACAAGTTCATTGTTTAGCCGTGTGCGGTGCCCCCTCCACAGATTTCCACCTCGATCATATCGTTGTAGAGCTTAGGTGAAGCCCTGCATCGGTAAATTCATCATCACCGTCATCACGCCGTCGTGCTGACGAAACTCTCCCTCGACCTCAGCTGGATATAGAGTTCATGGGACGTCATCGAGCTGAACGTGTGCAGATCGTAGAGGTGCCGTACCTTCGGTGCTAGGATCGGTCGAATCGTGAAGACGCACGACTACATCAACCGCGTTGTCATAACGCTTCCGCTTACGGTCTACGAGGGTACGTGGACAACACTCTCCCCTATCATTGCTATGCATCACCTAGACGGATCTTGCGTGTGCGTAGGAATTTTTTTGAAATTACTGCGTTCCCCAATAGTGGCATCCGAGCCAGGTTTACGCGTAGATGTTATATGCACGAGTAGAACACAAAGGAGTTGTGGGCGTGAGTATATAAATATTGCTTGTCGTCACTAGTTGATTCTTGATTCAGCGGTACTGATGGATGAAGCGGCTTAGACCGACATTACGCGTACGCTTACGCGAGACTGGTTCTACCGACGTGCTTCGCACACAGGTGGCTGGTGGGTGTCTGTTTCTCCAACTTTAGTTGAATCAGTTTCAATGAACAGAGTTCTTTCTGAAGATCAAAAAGCAATCACTATTCTACATTGTGGTTTTGATGCGTGGGTAAGAATGGTTCTTGCTAGAAGCTCGTAGCAGCCACATAAAACTTGCAACAACAAAGTAGAGGACGTCTAACTTGTTTTGCAGGGCATGTTGTGATGTGATATGGTCAAGACGTGATTATATAAATTGTTGTATGAGATGATCATATTTTGTAACAAAGTTATCGGCAACTGGCAGGAGCCATATGGTTGTCGCTTTATTATATGAAATGCAATCGCCATGTAATTGCTCTACTTTATCACTAAGCGGTAGTGATAGTCATAGAAGCAATAGTTGGCGAGACGACAACGATGCTTCGATGGAGATCAAGGTGTCAAGGCAGCGACGGTGGTGATCATGACGGTGCTTTGGAGATGGAGATCAAAGGCACAAGATGATGATGGTCATATCATATCACTTATATTGATTGCATGTGATGTTTATCCTTTATGCATCTTATTTTGCTTAGAACGACGGTAGCATTTTAAGATGATCTCTCACTAAATTTCAAGGTATAAGTGTTCTCCCTGAGTATGCACCGTTGCTACAGTTCGTCGTGCCGAGACACCACGTGATGATCGGGTGTGATAAGCTCTACATTCACATACAACGGGTGCAAGCCAGTTTTGCACATGTAGAATACTCGGGTTAAACTTGACGAGCCTAGCATATGCAGATATGGCCTTGGAACACTGAGACCGAAAGGTCGAGCGTTAATCATATAGTAGATATGATCAACATAGTGATGTTCACCATTGAAAACTACTCCATCTCACGTGATGATCGGACATGGTTTAGTTGGTACGGATCACGTGATCACTTAGATGATTAGAGGGATGTCTATCTAAGTGGGAGTTCTTAAGTAATATGATTAATTGAACTTTAATTTATCATGAACTTAGTACCTGATAGTATTTTGCATGTCTATGTTGTTATAGATAGATGGCCCATGTTGTTGTTCCGTTGAATTTTAATACGTTCCTAGAGAAAGCTAAGTTGAAAGATGATGGTAGCAACTACACAGACTGGGTTCGTAACTTGAGGATTATCATCATTGTTGCACAGAATAATTACGTCCTGGAAGCACCGCTATGTGACAAACCCGCTGCAGAAGCAACGCCAGATGTTATGAACATCTGGCAGAGCAAAGCTGATGACTACTCGATAGTTCAGTATGCCATGCTTTACAGCTTAGAATCGGTACTTCAAATATGTTTTGAACGTCATGGAGCATATGAGATGTTCCAGGAGTTGAAGTTAATATTTCAACCAAATGCTCGGATTGAGAGATATGAAGTCTCCAATAAGTTCTATAGCTGCAAAATGGAGGAGAATAGTTTTGTGAGTGAACATATACTCAGAATGTCTGGGTACCACAACCACTTGACTCAGCTGGGAGTTAATCTTCCTGATGATAGTGTCATTGACAGAGTTCTTCAATCACCGCCACCAAGCTACAAGAGCTTCGTGATGAACTATAATATGCAAGGGATGGATAAGACAATTCCTAAGCTCTTCGCAATGCTAAAGGCTGCAGAGGTAGAAATCAAGAAGGAGCATCAAGTGTTGATGGTCAACAAGACCACTAGTTTCAAGAAAAAGGGTAAAGGGAAGAAGGAGAACTTTAAGAAGATCGGCAAGCAAGTTGCTGCTCAAGTGAAGAAGCCCAAGTCTGGACCTAAGCCTGAGACTGAGTGCTTCTGCTGCAAGGGACTGGTCACTAGAAGCGGAACTGCCCCAAGTATTTGGCAGAGAAGAAGGATGACAAAGTGAAAGGTATATTTGATATACATGTTATTGATGTGTACCTTACTAATGCTCGCGGTAGCGCTTGGGTATTTGATACTGGTTCTGTTACTAATATTTGCAACTTGAAACAGAGGCTACGGATTAAGCGAAGATTGGCTAAGGATGAGGTGACGATGCACGTAGGAAATGGTTCCAAAGTCGATGTGATCGCCGTCGGCACTCTACCTCTACATCTACCTTCGGGATTAGTTTTAGACCTGAATAATTGTTATTTGGTGCCAGCGTTGATCATGAACATTATATCTGGATCTTGTTTGATGCGAGACGATTATTCATTTAAATCAGAGAATAATGGTTGTTCTATTTATATAAGTAATATCTTTTATGGTCATGCACCCTTGATGAGTGGTCTATTTTTACACAATCTTGATAGTAGTGATACACATGTTCATAGTATTGAAGCCAAAAGATATAAGTTTAATAATGATAGTGCAACTTATTTGTGGCACTGCTGTTTAGGTCATATTGATGTAAAGCACATGAAGAAACTCCATGCTGATGGGATTTTGGAATCACTTGATTATGAATCACTTGATGCTTGCGAACCATGCCTCATGGGCAAGATGACTAAGACTCCATTCTCCGGAACAATAGAGCGAGCAACAGACTTGTTGGAAATAATACATACTGATGTATGCGGTCCGATGAGTGTTGATACTCGCGGCGGGTATCGTTATTTTCTTACCTTCACAGATGATTTGAGAAGATATGGGTATATCTACTTGATGAAACATAAGTCTGAAACATTTGAAAAGTTCAAAGAATTTTAGAGTGAAGTGGAAAATCATCGTAACAAGAAAATAAAGTTTCTACGATATGATCGTGGAGGAGAATATTTGAGTTACGAGTTTGGTCTTCATTTGAAACAATGCGGAATAGTTTCGCTACTCACGCCACCCGGAACACCACAACGTAATGGTGTGTCCGAACATCGTAATCGTACTTTATTAAATATGGTGCGACCTATGATGTCTCTTACCGATTTACCGTTATCGGGGTTATGCTTTAGAGACGGCTGCATTCACGTTAAATAGGGCACCATCTAAATCCATTGAGACGACACCTTATGAACTGTGGTTTGGCAAAAAATCCAAGTTGTCGTTTCTTAAATTTTGGGGCTGCGATGCTTATGTGAAAAAGCTTCAACCTGATAAGCTCGAACCCAGATCGGAGAAATGTGTCTTCATAGGATACCCAAAGGAGACTGTTAGGTACACCTTCTATCACAGATCCGAAGGTGATAACCCACAAGTACAGGGGATCACAACAGTTTTCGAGGGTAGGGTATTCAACCCCAATTTATTGATTCGACATAAGGGGAGTCAAAGAATATTCTCAAGTATCAGCAGCTGAGTTATCAATTCAACTACACCTGGAAAACTTAATATTTGCAGCAAAGTATTTAGTACCAAAGTAATATGGAAGGGACGGTAATGGTAGCAAAAGTAACGGTAGCAGTTTTGTAGTGATTGTAACAGTGGCAACGGAAAAGTAACAGCAAAGATCAATAAGTGAAAAGCTCGTAGGCAATGGATCAGTGATGGATAATTATGTCGGATGTGATTCCTCATGCAACAGTTATAACATACGGTGACACAGAACTAGCTCCAGTTCATCAATGTAATGTAGGCATGTATTCTGAATATAGTCATACGTGCTTATGGAAAAGAACTTGCATGACATATTTTGTCCTACCCTTCTGTGGCAGCAGGGTCCTATCGGAAACTAAGGGATATTAAGGCCTCCTTTTAATAGAGTACCAGACCAAAGCATTAACGCTTAGTGAATACATGAACTCCTCAAACTACGGTCATCACCGGTAAGTATCCCGATTATTGTCACTTCGGGGTTAACGGATCATAACACATAATAGGTGACTATAGACTTGGAAGATAGGATCAAGAACTCACATATATTCATGAAAACATAATAGGTTCAGATCTGAAATCATGGCACTCGGGCCCTAGTGACAAGCATTAAGCATAGCAAATTCATAGCAACATCAATCTCAGAACATAATGGATACTAGGGATCAAACCCTAACAAAACTAACTCGATTACATGATAAATCTCATCCAACCCATCACCGTCCAGCAAGCCTACGATGGAATTACTCACGCACGACGGTGAGCATCATGAAATTGGTGATGGAGGAAGGTTGATGATGACGATCGCGATGGATTCCCCTCTCTAGAGCCCCGAACAGACTCCAGATCAGCCCTCCCGAGAGAGATTAGGGCTTGGCAGCGGCTCTGTATCGTAAAACACAATGAATCCTTCTCTCTGATTTTTTTTCTCCCCGAACGTGAATATGTAGAGTTGGAGTTGAGGTCAGTGGAGCATCAGGGGGCCAACGAGGCGGGGGGCGCGCCCCCACCCTCGTGGACAGGGTGTGGGTCCCCTAGCCTTGATTCTTTCGCCAGTATTTTTTATATATTCCAAAAATATTCTGCGTAAAGTTTCAGGTCATTCCGAGAGCTTTTATTTTTGCACAAAAATAACACCATGGAAATTTTGCTGAAAACAACGTCAGTCCGGGTTAATTCCATTCAAATCATGCAAGTTAGAGTCCAAGACAAGGGCAAAAGTGTTTGGAAAAGTAGATACGATGGAGACGTATCAACTCCCCCAAGCTTAAACCTTTGCTTGTCCTCAAGCAATTCAGTTGATAAACTGAAAGTGATAAAGAAAAAAATTACAAACTCTGTTTGCTCTTGTTGTTGTAAATATGTAAAGCCAGCATTCAAGGTTTAAGCAACGATTATGAACTAACCATATTCACAATAACATTTAGGTCTCATGTTTACTCATATCAATGACATAATCAACTAGCGAGCAATAATAGTAAATCTCGGATGACAACACTTTCTCAAAACAATCATAATATGATATAACAAGATGGTATCTCGCTAGCCCTTTCTGAGACCGCAATACATAAATGCAGAGCACCTATGAAGATCAAGGGCTGACTGGAAATTGTAATTCATGGTAAAAGAGATCCAGTCATAGTCATACTCAATGTAAACTAATAGTAATGCATGCAAATGACAACGATGCTCTCCAACTGGTGCTTTTTAATAAGAGGATGGTCAGTCAACATAAAAGTAAATAGATAAGCCCTTCGCAGAGGGAAGCAGGGATTTGTAGAGATGCCAGAGCTCAGATTTGAAATAGAGATAAATAATATTTTGAGCGGTATACTTTCATTGTCAACATAACAACTGAGAGATCTCGATATCTTCCATGCTACACACATTATAGGCGGTTCCCAAGCATAATGGTAAAGTTTATACTCCCCCTACCACCAACAAACATCAATCCATGGCTTGTCCAAAACAACGGGTGCCTCCAACTAACAACAATCCCGGGGGAGTTTTGTTTGCAATTATTTTGATTTGATTTGAGCATGGGACTGGGCATCCCGGTTACCAGCCATTTTCTCGTGAGTGAGGAGCGGAGTCCACTCCTCTTGAGAATAACCCGCCTAGCATGGAAGACATAGACAACCCTAGTTGATACATGAGCTATTCGAGCATACAAAACATAATTTCATTTGAAGGTTTAGAGATTGGCACATACAAATTTACTTGGAACGGCAGGTAGATACCGCATATAGGAAGGTATGGTGGACTCATATGGAATAACTTTTGGGGTTTATGGAATTGGATGCACTAGTATTCCCGCTTAGTACAAGTGAAGGATAGAAAGAGGCTGGGAAGCGACCAGCTAGAGAGCGACAACAGTCATGAACATGCATTAAAATTAATCAGCACTGAATGCAAGCATGAGTAGGATATAATTCACCATGAACATAAATATCGTGGAGGCTATGTTGATTTTGTTTCAACTACATATGTGAACATGTGCCAAGTCAAGCCACTCGAATCGTTCAAAGGAGGATACCACCCTATCATACCACATCACAACCATTTTAATAGCATGTTGGCACACAAGGTAAACCATTATAAACTCCTAGCAAATTAAGCATGACATGAGCAACTATAATCTCTAATTGTCATTGCAAACATGTTTCATTCATAATAGGCTGAATCAGGAATGATGAACTAATCATATTTACAAAACAAGATAGGTCGAGTTCATACCAGCTTTTCTCATCTCAATCAGTTAATCATATATCGTCATTATTGCCTTTCACTTGCACAACCAAGCAGTGTGGATAATAATAATAGTGCACGTGCATTGGACTAAGCTAGAATCTGCAAGCTTTTAATACAAGGAAGAGGACAAGGTAATATGGGCTCTTTGTTAGATCAACAATAATTCAAATGAGAGCCACTCAACATTTTCATCATGGTCTTCTCCTCTCGACCCCCAAAGAAACGAAAAGAAACAAAACTATTTACACGGGAAAGCTCCCAACAAGCAAAAGAAGAGCGAGAAATTGTTTTGGGTTTTCTTTTAATTATTACTACTACAGGCCTGGAAAGTAAACTTAGCTAAAATCACAACTATTTTTTTCTTAAGGTTTTTCAAACACACAAGAAGAAAGCTTAAAATAGAAAATAAACTAGCATGGATGATACAATGAAAAAGTATTTGCACCGACAACTAGCATGAGTGTGTGAACATGAATGTAATGTCGGTGAGAAATACGTACTCCCCAAGCTTAGGCTTTTGGCCTAAGTTGGTCTATGCCCATGGATCAAAGTGACCCTCTTCGGTGTGCGGAGGAGTGTCATCTGGGTGCCACTGGTTGGCGATCTCTTCCGGATTCTACTGATAAACAGACTGCCGATAAGGGTCAAGTGGTGGTTCCTGCTCAGGCTCTGGAGCTGGTGTCATGCTCCAGTATGCATAAACAGCCTTCGGTAAAATGAGGTATGTGCCTGAAAATATGTTAAACAAAGAGGGAGTAGGCAAGGTAATAATCTCAAAGTAATTTTTATTAAACATCAATCTATATTTAAGCATCTTATTCTTATCCTTAACAATAAAATCATGTGCTACCATACTCTTATAAACTAGAAAAATAGGAGGCAACAACTTTTCTTCTTTCTCATAATGCCTAATAGGTATGTTAAAGTGTGCAGCAAGGCGCGAAGCAAAGATGCCTCCAAAGATGGGACCCTTCATACGGTTCAGATTTAACCGTTTAGCAACAATAGCGCCCAAACTGAAAGTAGCATCACGAAACAAGGCATGGCGCAAAATAACAATATCAGGGGCACTAAGGTTTCCACTATTCCCACGACCAATCAAGCATCTACTAGCAAATATTGCAAAGTAACGTAGAATAGGAAAATGTATGCTAGTAATTCTTGCATCGGAAACTTTCCTCGTTTCCCCTACAGCAATCATATCAATAAACCCTTCCACATCATTACGATGTGGTTCCTCTCTGATGCCCTCAAAGGGAAACTTGCAAACCGCACAAAATTCATAAAATGACATCTCCTTATACTCATCATACAAATAAAAATCCACAGAAGGTGGCGACCTCCTAGCATGGAAATGAAATTTTGCAAAAAAATATTAGTGAGTAGGAGATACTGTTCGAGCTGGCCGTGGAGGAAGTCGGTGAGGCATGCATTCTCAGTCAAATAATAAAAGTCTTCATAAATCCCAGCTGCTCTCAAGAACTCATCACAAGGCCATTCGCATGGCCGAACCTCCGCAGTGCGAGGGAGATTATATTTGGGCTTCTTATTCTCTTCACTTTGCTTATCCTTCGAGCTTCGGCTCGAAGAGCCCCTCAAAAATCTCTTCATCATTTTTTGAAAATTTCTGAAAATTTTAGTAACTTAAAGTAAAAGTGAACCAAACTCAACAAGAATGATAGCAACTACTCCCACAAGTGCCTAGAGGCCATATCATGCAATAGAACTACTTGAGACCAAATAAATCTGTCATGCAAGCTCAAGAATAGGGTCACCTAAGCAGCAAAAATTTGCAGTAAATAAAGCACTAGAACAAAAACTAATTGGACCATTAGAGGAGTCACATACCGAAGAACAATCCCCCAAAGCAGTTTTGTGAATGGAGCTTTGAGCTAGGAGATCGAAAATGGCAGCAAGATGAGCTAGAACTCGGGTTTGAGCTGGTGGGTGATTTTTTTCCGAAGGAAGACGAAGTGTGTGGGTGCAAGAATAAGTGGAGGGGGGCCACGAGGGGTCCACGAGGCAAGGGCGCGCCTAGGGGGTAGGGCGCGCCCTCCACCCTCGTGGGCACATGGTGGGTCCCCTTGGTGTGTTCTCAGTGCCAATAATTCTTAAATATTCTGGAAAAAATCATATTTCATTTTCGGGACATTTGGAGAACTTTTATTTTCGGGGTATTTTTTTATTGCAAGGATAATTCAAAAAACAGATAGAAAATATTATTTTTGCTTTATTTAAACTAAATAACATAAAGTAAAAAGAGGGTACAGAAAGTTGTGCTTTCTAACTTCATCCATCTCATGCCCATCAAAAGGTTGATCAAGTCTTGTTAACAAACTCATTCCGAATCGCATGAAACCGGAGAAAATTCGAATAACACTAGGTTACCTCAACTGGGATATGCACATCCCCAACAATAAGAATATCATATTTCTTCTTGACAGTAGGAAGAGGAAACTCAAAACCTCCAATAGTAATCGTTGGAATTTTTCCAATAAAATTGATACTATGGACTTGAGGTTGTTTCCTCGGAAAGTGTACCGTATGCTCATTACCATTAACATGAAAAGTGACATTGCATTTGTTGCAATTAATAACAGCCCCTGCAGTATTCAAAAATGGTCTACCAAGAATAATAGACATACTATCATCCTCGGGAATATGAAGAATAACAAAGTCCGTTAAAATAGTAACGTTTGCAACCACAACAGGCACACCCTCACAGATACTGACACGTATAGCAGTTGATTTATCAGCCATTTGCAAAGATATTTCAGTAAGTGTCAACTTATTCAAATCAAGTACACGATATAAAGAGAGAGGCATAACACTAACACCGACTCCGAGATCACATAAAGCAGTTTTAACATAGTTTCTTTTAATGGAGCATGGTATAGTTGGTACTCCTGGATCTCCTAGTTTCTTTGGTATTCCACCTTTAAAAGTGTAATTAGCAAGCATGGTGGAAATTTCAGCTTTCGGTATCTTTCTTTTATTAGTAACAATATCCTTCATGTACTTAGCATAAGGATTCATTTTAAGCATATCAGTCAAACGCATACGCAAGAAGATAGGTCTAATCATTTCAGCAAAGCGCTCAAAATCCTCATCATCCTTTTTCTTGGATGGTTTAGGAGGAAAAGGCATGGGTTTCTGAACCCATGGTTCTCTTTCTTTACCGTGCTTCCTAGCAACAGAGTCTCTCTTATCATAACATTGATTCTTTGATTGCGGGTTATCAAGATCAACAACAGGTTCAATCTCTACATCATTGTCATTACTAGGTTGAGCATCAACATGAACATCATGATTAACATTATCACTAGGTCCATGTTCATTACCAGATTGTGTTTCAGCATCATAAATACAAATATCATTAGGATTCTCAGGTGTGTCAACAACAGGTTCACTAGAAGCATGCAAAGTCCTATCATTTTTCTTTTTCTTCTTATTAGAAGAACTAGGTGCATCAACATTAGTTCTCTGAGAATCTTGCTCAATTCTCTTAGGGTGGCCCTCAGGATACAAAGGTTCCTGAGTCATTTTACCACCTCTAGTCACAACTCTAACATCATTACCATTTTTCTTATTATTTAATTCATTGAGAAAATCATTGAGCTTTAAGTACTTGTTCTACTTGAGTGGTAACCATAGAAGTATGTTTACTAATAAGTTTAAGTTCACCTTTAACTCCAGCCATATTATCACTCAAGTGTTCAATCATATAAGCATTGCGTTTCAATTGTCTACCAACATAAGCATTGAAGTTTTCTTGCTTAACAATAAAATTATCAAACTCATCTAAGCATTGGCTAGCAGACTTATTACGAGGAATATCACCTTCATCAAATCTATAGAGAGAATTTACCTTTACTACCTGTGTCGGGTTATCAAGACCTTGTATTTCTTTAATAGATGGTAAATTCTTAACATCTTCAGCTTTAATACCTTTTTCTTTTGTAGATTTCTTTGCCTCTTGCATATCTTCAGGACTGAGAAATAGAATACCCCTTTTTCAGACTTGGCTTAGGAGTTGGTTCAGGAAGTGTCCAATCATTTTCATTACTCAACATATTATTCAATAGCAATTCAGCTTGATCAACAGTTCTTTCCCTGAAAACACAACCAGCACAATTATCCAGGTGGTCTCTGGAAGCATCAGTTAGTCCATTATAAAAGATATCAAGTATTTCATTTTTCTTGAGAGGATGATCAGGCAAAGCATTAAGTAATCGGAGAAGCCTCCCCCAAGCTTGTGGGAGAATCTCTTCTTCAATTTGCACAAAATTATATATTTCCCTTAAGGAAGCTTGTTTCTTATGAGCAGGGAAATATTTAGCAGAGAAGTAATAAATCATATCCTAGGGACTACGCACACAACCAGGATCAAGAGAATTAAACCATGTTTTAGCATCACCCTTTAATGAGAACGGAACTAACTTAAGGATAAAGTAATAGCAAGTTTTCTCATCATTAGTGAATAGGGTGGCTATATCATTTAATTTAGTAAGATGTGCCACAACAATTTCAGATTCATAGCCATAGAAAGGATCAGATTCAACCAAGGTAATCAACTCAGGATCGACAGAGAAATAATAATCCTTATCGGAAATACAGATAGGTGAAGTAGCAAAAGCAGGGTCATATTTCATTCTAGCATTCAAAGATTTTTCTTTAAGCTTAGCTAATAATTTCTTAAGATCATATCTATCATTGCAAGCTAAAAAGTCTCTAGCAGTTTCTTCATCCATAACATAACCCACAGGCACAACAGGCACATATCTAGGGGGGAATCTTCATCATCACTTTCATCAATATTATCAGTTTCAATAATTTCATTCTCTCTAACCCTAGCAAGTTGTTCATCAAGAAATTCACCTAGTGGCATAGTATTATCAAGCATAGAAGTACTTTCATCATAAGTATCTTGCAAAGCAGAAGTGGCATCATCAATAACATGCGACCTATAAGAATCAATAGCATGTGTAGGTGTCGCAAGCTTACTCAAAACAGAAGGTGAATCAAGTGCAGAGCTAGATGGCAATTCCTTACCTCCCCTCATAGTTGAGGGAAAAATCTTGGTTCTTTTCTCTTTCAAGTTCTTCATAGTGATCAACATATATAAATCCCAAGTGACTCAAAGAATAGATCTATGCTCCCCGACAATGGCGCCAGAAAATAGTCTTGATAACCCACAAGTATAGGGGATCGCAACAGTTTTCGAGGGTAGAGTATTCAACCCAAATTTATTGATTCGACACAAGGGGAGCCAAAGAATATTCTCAAGTATTAGCAGCTGAGTTGTCAATTCAACCACACCTGGAAAACTTAATATCTGCAGCAAAGTATTTAGTAGCAAAGTAATATGGAAGTAACGATAACGGTAGCAGTTTTGTAGTGATTGTAATAGTGGCAACGGAAAGGTAACTAAGCAAAGATCAATATGTGAAAAGCTCGTAGGCAATGGATCAGTGATGGATAATTCTGTCGGATGTGATTCCTCATGCAACAGTTATAACATACGGTGACATAGAACTGATGTCTACTACACAACCTTCTTCGTGTAGACATTGTTGGGCCTCCAAGTGCAGAGGTTTGTAGGACAGTAGCAAATTTCCCTCAAGTGGATGACCTAAGGTTTATCAATCTGTGGGAGGCGTAGGATGAAGATGGTCTCTCTCAAGCAACCCTGCAACCAAATAACAAAGAGTCTCTTGTGTCCCCAACACACCCAATACAATGGTAAATTGTATAGGTGCACTAGTTCGGCGAAGAGATGGTGATACAAATGCAATATGGATAGTAGATAATAGTTTTTGTAATCTGAAAATATAAAAACAACAAGGTAACTAATGATAAAAGTGAGCACAAATGGTATTGCAATGCTAGGAAACAAGGCCTAGGGTTCATACTTTCACTAGTGCAAGTTCTCTCAACAATAATAACATAATTGGATCATATAACTATCCCTCAACATGCAACAAAGAGTCACTCCAATGTCACTAATAGCGGAGAACAAACGAAGAGATTATGGTAGGGTACGAAACCACCTCAAAGTTATTCTTTCTGATCGATCTATTCAAGAGTCAGTAGTAAAATAACACGAAGCTATTCTTTCCGTTCAATCTATCCTAGAGTTCATACTAGAATAACACCTTAAGATACAAATCAACCAAAACCCAAATGTCACCTAGATACTCCAATGTCACCTCAAGTATCCGTGGGTATGATTATACGATATGCATCACACAATCTCAGATTCATCTATTCAACCAACACAAAGTACTTCAAAGAGTGCCCCAAAGTTTCTACCAGAGAGTCAAGACGAAAACGTGTGCCAACCCCTATGCATAGATTCCCAAGGTCACGGAACCCGCAAGTTGATCACCAAAACATACATCAAGTGGATCAATAGAATACTCCATTGTCACCACGGGTATCCCACGCAAGACATACATCAAGCGTTCTCAAATCCTTAAAGACTCAATCCGATAAGATAACTTCAAAGGGAAAACTCAATCCATTACAAGAGAGTAGAGGGGGAGAAACATCATAAGATCCAACTATAATAGCAAAGCTCGCGATACATCAAGATCGTACCACCTCAAGAACACGAGAGAGAGAGAGAGATCAAACACATAGCTACTGGTACATCCCCTCAGCCCCGAGGGAGAACTACTCCCTCCTTTTCATGGAGAGCACCGGGATGATGAAGATGGCCACCGGAGAGGGATTCCCCCTCCGGCAGGGTGCCGGAATGGGTCTAGATTGGTTTTCGGTGGCTACGGAGGCTTCTGGCGGCGGAACTCCCTATCTATTGTGCTCCCCGAAGTTTTTAGGGTATATGGGTATATATGGGAGGAAAAAGTATGTCGGTGGACCTCCGGGCTGTCCACGAGGCAGGGGGCATGCCCAGGGGGGGTGGGCGCGCCCCCAGCCTCGTGGGCAGCCCGGGACGCTCCTGGTCCATCTCCGATACTCCGTGGGCTTCTTTTGGTCCAAAAATAAGTTCCGTGAAGTTTCAGGTCAATTGGACTCCATTTGATTTTCCTTTTCTGCGATACTCTAAAACAAGAAAAAAAAC
This sequence comes from Triticum dicoccoides, assembly GCF_002162155.2. Taxonomy (NCBI): domain Eukaryota; kingdom Viridiplantae; phylum Streptophyta; class Magnoliopsida; order Poales; family Poaceae; genus Triticum; species Triticum dicoccoides. The sequence continues at coordinate 165,097,998 of NC_041382.1, forward strand.
AGAAACTGGCACTGGGCTCTGGGTTAATAGGTTAGTCCCAAAATAATATAAAAGTGTCTAATAAAGCCCATAAACATCCAAAACAGATAATATAATAGCATGAATACTTTATAAATTATAGATACATGGGAGACGTATCAGCATCCCCAAGCTTAATTCCTGCTCGTCCTCGAGTAAGTAAATGATAAAAGAAATAATTTATGAAGTGTGAATGCTAGCAGGTGCACAAGTTTGATCAATGATAATTTCAATCACCTTTTGTAGCATCATTATATATCATAACAATAGCTCATCTCATAAAGCTTCTCATGATCAAGTAACAAGCTATTCACATGTTAAATTATAGATCATAAACTTTCTTGAAAACTAACAAACCGTGTTATCAGTCATCAAACAATTACAATTCATCTTATTTTCAGGAAGAGTCTATGTCAGAGCTTTGATTTAGCAAACCCCACATACTCAACTATCATGTAGTCTTTCACAATTGCTAACACTCATGCGATATTTATGGGTTCAAAGTTTTAATCAGACACAGAGAAAGATAGGGGCTTATAGATTCGCCTCCCAACCTTTTACCTCAAGGGTAATGTCAACAGTAATAGTTCATGATGCCTTACATCCAATTGGATATATATATATATGTATGTATGTATGTATATACATATAGGACAGGGCTATTCTGTTACTAGTAACAGAATATTATTCTGTTACCATTAGGCCCTTATAGAGGCCCGATCCATTTTGCACAATCTGGTGCTTCTATGATGTGGCACGAAATAGAGAAAAAGCCCACACACTCCCCACTGCCTCCTCGCTGCTTCCACCCACCGCTGGCTCCACCCCCTGCTCCCACCCGCCGCCGGCCGCGGCCCAGCCTCCCTGCTTCCACGCGCCGCCGACTTCGCCCCTGCTTCTACCCGTCGCTGGTGTTTTCCCCCCTCTGCTTCCACCGTGCCACCAGGCCGCCTCCCCGCTGCTCCCACCGGAGTGCCGCCCCCGTGCTTCCACCGCGCCACCTGGCCAACCTCCCCGCTGCTTCCACCGTGTTGCCGCTCCGCACACAACCTCCTGGTTGCCGGCCGCATTGGCGCCGCCGCTGCTTCACAAGCCTCTGTCGCCCCCATCTCCTCTTGATCTCGTCATCAATCCCCAACCACTCTCTGCAGTCACTGGCTCCAGCCGCCACCCTGTTTCCCATCTCCCCCGGCTCCAGTCTACCAGCAAACCACCTACACGCACAGCCGCAGGTCGCCGGTGTGACCCACTTCTTCTGCCGCAGCATCCCTGATGTCCATCTCCACTACGACAACCACCAACCCGACTTGCCCTCCGTTCACCGCTGCCACCCCGGATCATTCAACAACACAGTGCCAAGCCGTTCGATGCCGCAGCTCGGGAGGTGCCCATCTCAACCTTTCCACACCTCCCCCTGGATGTTCATGCTCCTCTGGTATATATTCAGTTCATATTGTAGCTATGGTCATTCTATTATGATTTTCAGCTCATCTTGTGTGATTTCTTTCTTCATTCCCAAGTGGAAAATTTGTTTTGCAGCATATGGTATCATTGAGCTGCACTTGTTTGTACTATCCCTCTTCCCCTGCTCCTCAAGCGGCACTGCTATCTTGTGCTTGTTGTTCGACAGGTATTTGTCTTAATGCCTAGAGAAGAGACTTGTTTTCTATACTAAACTCATTATTAGTTTGGTTTGTATTATTTTGTAAATTCATGAAAAAACATAGGATAGTTGGGTGCGTGCGCAAAAATATCATCAGTACATGTTTCAAAATTATGTAAGTTTAGATATATCACCTAAAAAAGTTCAAAGAAAAATTATGCAAGTTCAATCTGTGTGCTGCTACAAATTTGCACTTCTTGTCCAGTCGTACTAGTACTGATGAATAACAAGTTACTGATAGTTATTAATGAATGAAAAATGTAGGGGTTGAACTAAACCCTCTCGATATAACTATTACTAATATATGTGCTCTGCCTGCACATTTTTCAATACCGAAGAATAACCCTAGGGAGAAGTTCATGTTTAGAAAGTTGGTAGGTTCATACATAGAAACTTAACAAATATTGTCCATTTTAGTATTGATCGAGTATCATATATGCGTCAGTTCTAAATACTTTGTTCATTGTGATTAGAGATAATACAAAAGGCATATCCTTTAGTTCTGCAGATATTTTACAACTTCTACGAACATGCGTCCACCGACATGCTCGGCGCCGTCCACAACTTCATCGTGTGAGAGCTTCTGCTCCAGATCCTCTTCCTCCATGGTACCTGCACGCCATGATGACCAGGTCTGTAACCGGAACAACAGCATAGTGTTCTTGGAACCAAACTGAAGCAATGCAACGAGAAGTACAAAAATTTGGGCTGATGTACCTTGTCCTATACCCACTTCTTTGCCTGGATGTAGGAATCTGATAGACAAAACAAGGTGTGTCCCTCTACATATTCAAGAGGAAAATTTGATTGCTGAAAATGCTTGTGTTTATACAATTTAATTTTGCTATATGTTTCTTATTTTAATTCAGTCCAGTATCTAATTTTAGTTCAGTTCAATTATCATTTTGGTTTAAGTTCAAGCCAATTCTTATTTTATTTTATCGTCTTGTGCTTCCATCCTTTCCGTGGTCTAGGGCGGCTATCGTGGTGTTAGTTTGTGTCTTCTCACTTGTGCAATTTGATTTATTGGCACACTGTCTTGTCCATGTGTGGCATTAATCAATCGTCTAAAGGAGAAAGGTGTTCTACATGAAATTCATCCATTTGTCAGTGCGAGTTTATTCTTTTTTGTCAGGTCTAAGTTCAACTATGGTTTTGTTTGGACTTGCAAGATTCAGTTGACAACCACTACTGTGTAATGATATTATGGTACTATCAACATAAACATAGAGCCTCCACCTATGGCGACGCGCCATGGCTCCTCCTCCCACCTCCCACGACGCGCTGCAGGGGGGTCGCCGGCGGAGGGCGGAGTGTCAGCAACAACCACTTCTGCCCCATCGTGCTCCTCCTCATCGCGTGACCGTCTCCTTCGGCGCCCTGCACCTCGACGTCAAGCACTGCCCTCGCATGAGAGATCAGATGGACAAGGTGCTCCTGCCACCTTCTTCCCCGTTGATCCAGCTCATGTTCCCCGCCGACAGCAGGAGACAGGAGGTCACCTCCAGTGCTGCTGGTGGCGTGAAGGCCGTCAAATGGTAAATTTCTGACCCTTGTAACCTCAGGTACTACTACAAAGCAGAAAGGATCTCTGTAAGTTAGTTAATAGCACCATGCCGTGCCTCTTGTGTTGTAAGACTTCTAGTTCTTCAACTAAAAAAATAAACGTTTCGCTTGGCATGCTTTCTGGATGAGGTATTACATGATATCAGTCCCAAAAAAGTATAAATTTCTTCTATTGTCAGTTCAATTTTCTCTTGTATGCATGTTTGTTTGCTTTTTATCATGATATATAGGAAGATGCTGGTAGCTCTAGTACCTATACTACAACAATTCATTGACAAAAAATATATCAGTTCAACACATACTTGGAAAAAAGCTCAATACTAAGTGTTCTCTGCCTATCCTTACATTTGCTAGTCTTCACCATGTTCAGATAGTGCCTAGAAGAAGTTAACTCATGCATTTCCATAAAACTATGTACTGATAAATCAGAACTCGTGCATTTCCATCAAATTCTGTAAGTTTCGTGTGTGTGCTTCTACAAATCTGAAATACTTTTCCAATTATACTAGTACCGATGCAATTACCTAAAAACGTTGAAGAAAAATTCTATAAGTTTGGTGTGTGTGTGCTGCTACAAATCTAAACTTCTTGTCCAGTCATTCTAGTACTGATGAAGATCAAGTTGACTGAAATAATGTAGTCGATTCCTGAGACCCTTACTAGTCCTATATATATAAGTTGTGCCTGATAGCCATACATGACTTTTCTCTTTGTTGCCTACTTGTTTTTGTAAAATTCTTTGAACTTATTTAGGCGATATATTTGGACCTTTGCCTCGTCAGTCCAACAACATGCTACCCAGCCGGTCACGAGAAGAGCTACGTGCAGGCCCCTTGTGCTCTGTCCTCGATCCGCCTCAATCATCTCCCTCTCATCCTCTCTCTGCTCTGTGTGTGTGTGCAGGGAGTGGGAGCAGATAGAGCGGGGGAGTGGGATGCCCTTCCATGGTGAATTCATAGGCATCTTCCATGGAGATTGTGAGCTTTGCTTTTGGATTTATGTTGTTGGTCTGTCCACTGTAGTTCGATATTACTCTGTAACTTCAGATATATCACCTAAATAAGTAATGATTTGTAGTGAATTTCTTCAAAATCCTGTAAAGTTTAGATATATCACCTAAATATCGTCAGTGCAAGTTTCAAAATTCCATAAGTTTCTATATATCATAAAGAAAAATTGATGAGTCACCATCCGCTTTATATTCATGTTCTCTGTAGCACAAGTAGCAATGGGGCTGACTGAGAGTGATCCCTGAACCATTTCATTAAAGGCCATGGTTTCCAATAATGCCAATGCTAATCCCTGAACCATCCTGTCCTCTATACAGATTGAGAGATTAACATATCAATGGAAGTTTGTTCTCAAAACTGAAATTGTTCTGTATGTACTAACAGATTAGTTGTTAATTATTGGAGTGCTTCGTTCTTGCAGAATAAAAATATTATGTATGCATTGCTTCTTGGCCCAGCTGAGAGAACCCTCGTGTTAAAAAGTATAAAAGCAGTTTTGAAGCAATTCCCAGTGTCTTTAGAAGCATTCATGGTTAAAAAGCAATGACTACCTCCTCCGTTCGAGTTGAGCACTGTTCATTGTCCAAGTTGAGCACTAGCTGTTGTCCAAGTTCAAAGAGGGTTGTATGCAAGTACAGAAGTTTGTTTTAGTGAGAAAATGCGGCGTGTTCACAATATTCTGTATGATTCATTTGTTCAACCTTAGAACTTAGCGATATTCAGTATATTTTTCTATGATGAAGGCACACATGAAGTCATGTGCAATGGTTATACCCCTAGTGTTTCAAATATACGTATTTTGTTTCTTCAAATGTGTTGTGCACCTATTTGATGAGGTAAAACAAAGTAAATAGTGAAAATGGCATTAAAGACACTTGGAAGTACAAATGTAAAAATAAATAAGTTCTAATTCTCGACAGGTAGGAAGTTTGGAGAAGAAAACATATAAGTTTTAAAAAGAAGGGAATGGTAAAAATGTAAGTCCGTTCAACTATATAAACCATAAAGGTACGATGGTGATTACACCGTCAGTAAAGATAAAGATGAGAAAGAAAATTAAAAAATAAAACTAAAAGAACATCGAGTGATTATTTTTTAAGAAGTGCAAACTCTCTAGTACCATAAGTACCATAAAATTAAAATTAAAAATTGCATCTGTTCTTACTCAAGGGACAATAAATTTGCAAAAAAAAATTGTACCAGTAAATGTTCGGAGGAAAAAAGCAACTTAATAAATGGAAAAAACGATAAGTTCACAACTACAAAAGTTGTATGCTCAAACATGACGTCTCAGATAAGTTTGGAAAAAAGCTCAAACAAAAGAAAAACCCACGGAAATTCAAATGGTAAAAGTCCAAGTTGCAAAACGCGAGAAGTTCAAAACATCATTGCAAAAAAAATTAGTTCAAAAAAAGAAACACACAAAACATATTGTTTTAAAATGAATATCATTCAGCTCAATGATATAAACCATGCAAGTTGGAGGACTATGATACCGTAAACCATCGAAAAGTTACGAGAAAAAGGCGTACCCAAAAAAGTGTAAATTTTAGTCTACGAAACACGCTCAGCACAAACACATATGGACATCAGTTCCAGTACTCTGTTTTTTCTGACGGGAAAGCAACACGAAGGGTCTCACCATATTTCAAATTAGTCTTCACCAGTTGCGAATTTGAGGAAACGTTCAACATGACTAAGTTTCATATTTCGATAGCTCTGTGTAGACGTTGAACTGAAATCTTTGACCTCTATGAAAGTTTCGCATTTGACAATTCTTTGTGAAATTTTGTTGCACACCTACCACGAAAGTTTCCCTGAATATGAGCTGCCATTTTATAGCTCGTATGGTGCTCAGTCTCATGTCAAATACAGTAGTAACTACCGTTAGCCCCTGATCAAATACTACTACTATAGTAGCTCCACCAGCAACAACATAGTGCGGGATAATTAATTAGCAACGGAATCTGCTCAGCTCCCATTTCATGTTCCATTTTAGGTTCATGAATTTTGGAACAGTCCTTCCTGTAAATTGCACTTTAAGCACAGAAGATTCAGCTTCAGCCGCTCTTTAGATTCTGCCATATGTTGCCAACTCTATGGTTCCTGCTAGCAACACTAGCCTAGAACCTCGTCTTGGCATCTTACATAAGATAAATGAACAAATTCAGACATGCCATGAGATGGCCAAGATTATGGTGCAGGCTCTAGTTCATGCAGAACTAGATGACCTTTCCTGTATTGTGCAGAAAAGACAGAGCATAGAGACTGATCTTTGAGAGATGTCAAGGATGGGCACATGGGCAACATGGCTACAATTGCCGCCGACTAAGGTGAACCTGGACGGACAGTGGTGGTGGTGGCCACCGCTACCTCCCACTCCGGCGGGACCTGCTCTGCCCTTCCCTTCCTAAGATGGCACGGTAAACAGAATCAGTTGAGTGGTCACTCAATCCTTTCAACCACATCACAGATCGGCGCCTTGCCACTAGTACAAAGGGGAAGGAGGAGGAGGAGGGGAGCGGAACACGGCGACTCCACCAGCAGCTCGACCCGCCCCCCGGCTGGAAATGGCGGCCTCCCCCTCCGCCCTCGCGCTCTCCCCCACCACGCGGGTATTCCTTGTGCCTTCGCTTGAGTTCTCTCTGCTAATTTCTCGCTTGGTGCTACTTGTAGGTGGTAGCTTCTTCGTCCATGCTGCTGGCGCCAAGGCGGACGTCGGCGCCGCGCGTGGCCACCTTCTCCTCCGGCCAGCTCTGCGCGTGCTCTTGGGGCGCGCTACACCCTCTACGGCCGGAGCTCGCCGCGGACCCTCCTCGCCCCGGCGCCGCCCGCTGCAGGGCGCCTCTGCTCCAGCTTAGCGCATGTACGCACCCACGCCACACTTCTCTCCACCATACGAGCTCCAGTGGCAGCGCCGCCGCCGTCGCCCGCGCCCCGGCACCCATCACCGCGACTGGGGTATGGCTTGGGTTGCCAGGAAGGAGGCGGGCGGGTGGAGGGATCCGCCACAAGTAGCTGGCTCAACGGGGAGAGAGAGGAGGGGGCTCTTATTTGCTCTTTTAATAAAAAATGATCAGTTCAACGAAATGACGGAATCAGTACAACCGCTCGGATTCATCAGTTCAAGAAGGGTAACAGAATAATATTCTGTTACGCGTAACAGAATAGCCCAGATGTATATATATATATATCAGAATCTTTCCAACACAATGTGCTTGCCAAAGGATAAAATGTAAAAAAGAAAGGTGAACATTGTTGGGGAACGTAGCAGAAATTCAAAATTTTCCTACGTGTCACCAAGATCTATCTATGGAGAAACCAGCAACGAGGGGAAGGAGAGTGCATCTACATACCCTTGTAGATCGCTAAGCGGAAGCGTTCAAGTGAACGGGGTTGATGGAGTCGTACTCGTCGTGATTCAAATCACCGATGATCCTAGTGCCGAACGGACGGCACCTCCGCGTTCAACACACGTACAGCCCGGTGACGTCTCCCACGCCTTGATCCAGCAAGGAGAGAGGGAGAGGTTGAGGAAGACTCCAACCAGCAGCAGCACAACGGCGTGGTGGTGATGGAGGAGCGTGGCTATCCTGCAGGGCTTCGCCAAGCACCACGGGATATGAGGAGAAAAGAGAGGGAGGGCTGCACCATCAGGCAGAGATCAAATCGTGTGTTATGGGCAGCCCCATGCCTCAATATATATAGGGGAGAGGGAGGAGGGTGCGCCCCCTCTAGGGTTCCCACCCCTAGAGGGGCGGCAGCCCTAGATGGGAAAAGGGGGAGGCGGCCAAGAGGGGAGAGAGGGGAGGCGCCCATTAGGTGGGCCTTAAGGCCCATCTGGACTAGGGTTTGCCCCCTCCCACTCTCCCTTGCACCTTGAGCCCCTTGTGGGGGGCGCACCAGCCCACCTAGGGGCTGGTCCCCTCCCACACTTGGCCCACGCAGCCTTCTGGGGCAGGTGGCCCCACTTGGTGGACCCCCGGGACCCTCCCGGTGGTCCCGGTACATTACCGATATCGCCCGAAACTTTTCCGGTGACCAAAACAGGACTTCCCATATATAAATCTTTACCTCCGGACCATTCCGGAACTCCTCGTGACGTCCGGGATCTCATCCGGGACTCCGAACAACATTCGGTTACCACATACAAGCTTCCTTTATAACCCTAGCATCATCGAACCTTAAGTGTGTAGACCCTACAGGTTCGGGAGACAAGCAGACATGACCGAGACGTTCTCCGGTCAATAACCAATAGCGGGATCTGGATACCCATGTTGGCTCCCACATGCTCCACGATGATCTCATCGGATGAACCACGATGTCAAGGACTTAATCAATCCCGTATACAATTCCCTTTGTCTAACGGTATTGTACTTGCCCGAGATTCGATCGTCGGTATACCGATACCTTGTTCAATCTCGTTACCGGCATGTCTCTTTACTCATTCCGTAACACATCATCCCGTGATCAACCCCTTGGTCACATTGTGCACATTATGATGATGTCCTACCGAGTGGGCCCAGAGATACCTCTCCGTTTACACGGAGTGACAAATCCCAGTCTCGATTCGTGCCAACCCAACAGACACTTTCGGAGATACCTGTAGTGCACCTTTATAACCACCCAGTTACGTTGTGACGTTTGGTACACCCAAAGCATTCCTACGGTATCCGGGAGTTTCACAATCTCATGGTCTAAGGAAATGATACTTGACATTAGAAAAGCTTTAGCATACGAACTACACGATCTTTGTGCTAGGCTTAGGATTGGGTCTTGTCCATCACATCATTCTCCTAATGATGTGATCCCATTATCAATGACATCCAATGTCCATAGCCAGGAAACCATGACTATCTGTTGATCACAACGAGCTAGTCAACTAGAGGCTCACTAGGGACATATTGTGGTCTATGTATTCACACGTGTATTACGATTTCCGGATAATACAGTTATAGCATGAATAAAAGACTATTATCATGAACAAAGAAATATAATAATAACATATTTATTATTGCCTCTAGGGCATATTTCCAACAGTCTCCCACTTGCACTAGAGTCAATAATCCAGTTCACATCGATATGTGATTAACACTCAAGGTCACATCCCCATGTGACTAACACCCAAGAGTTCTGGGTTTGATCATGTTATGCTTGTGAGAGAGGTTATAGTCAACGGGTCTGAACCTTTCAGATCCGTGTGTGCTTTACAAATCTCTATGTCATCTCCTAGATGCAGCTACCACGCTCTATTTGGAGCTATTCCAAATAACTGTTCTACTTGGAGCTATTCTAAATTGTTGCTCCATTATACGTATCCGGTATCTCTACTCAGAGCTATCCGGATAGGTGTCAAGCTTGCATCGACGTAACCCTTTACGACGAACTCTTTTACCACCTCCATAATCGAGAAAATTCCTTAGTCCACTAGTTACTAAGGATAACTTTGACCGTTGTCCTGTGATCCATTCTTGGATCACTCTTGTACCCCTTGACTGACTCATGGCAAGGCACACTTCAGGTGCGGTACTCAACATGGCATACTGTAGAGCCTATGTCTTAAGCATAGGGGACGACCTTCGTCCTTTCTCTCTATTCTGCCGTGGTCGAGCTTTAAGTCTTAACTTCATACCTTACAACTCAGGCAAGAACTTCTTCTTTGACTGATCCATCTTGAACACCTTCAAGATCATGTCAAGGTATGTGCTCATTTGAAAGTATTATTAAGCATTTTGATCTATCCTTATAGATCTTGATGCTCAATGTTCAAGTAGCTTAATCCAGGCTTTCCATTGAAAAACACTTTCAAATAAGCCTATATGCTTTCCAGAAATTCTACATCATTTCTGATCCATAATATGTCAACAACATATACTCATCAGAAATTCTATAGTGCTCCCACTCACTTCTTTGGAAATACAAGTTTCTCATAAACTTTGTATAAACCCAAAATCTTTGATCATCTTATCAAAGTGCACATTCCAACTCCGAGATGCTTACTCCAGTCCATGGAAGGATCGCTAGAGCTAGCATACCTTTTAGCATCCTTAGGATCGACAAAACCTTTCTGATTGTATCACATACAACCTTTCCTTACGAAAGTTGGTAAGGAAACTCGTTTTGACATCCATCTGCCAGATTTCATAAATGCAGCTTATGCTAACATGATTCCGATAGACTTAAGCATCGCTACGGATGAGAAAATCTCATTGTAGTCAACTCCTTGAACTTGTGAAAAACTCTTCGCCACAAGTCGAGCTTCATAGATGGTGACATTACCATCCACGTCCGTCTTCTTCTTAAAAGATCCATTTATCTTAATGGCTTGCCGATCATTGGGCAAGTCCACCAAAGTCCATGCTTTGTTCTGATACATGGATCCTATCTCGGATTTCATGGTTTCTTAACCATTTGTCGGAATTTGGGCCCACCATCGCTTCTCCATAGCTCGTAGGTTCATTGTTGTCTAGCAACATGACCTTCAAGACAGGATTACCGTACCACTCTGAAGTAGTACGTATCCTTGTCACCCTATGAGGTACGGCAGTGACTTGATTCGAAACTTCATGATCACTATCATAAGCTTCTACTTCAATTGGTGTAGGTGCCACAGGAACAACTTCCTATGCCCTGCTACACACTAGTTGAAGTGACGGTTCAATAACCTCATCAAGTATCCACCATCCTCCCACTCAACTCTTTCGAGAGAAACCTTTCCTCGAGAAAGGACCCGATTCAAGAAACAATCCATATTGCTTTCAGATCTGAATTAGGAGGTATACCCAACTGTTTTGGGTGTCCTATGAAGATGTATTTTATCCGCTTTGGGTTCGAGCTTATCAATCCTGAAACTTTTTCACATAAGCGTCGCAGCCCCAAACCTTTAAGAAACGACAACTTAGGTTTCTCCAAACGGTGTCGTCTCAACGGAATTACGTGGTGCCCTATTTAAAGTGAGTGCGGGTGTCTCTAATGCCTAACCCATGAACGATAGTGGTAATTCGATAAGAGACATCATGGTATCCACCATATCCAATAGGGTGCAACTATGATGTTCGGAAACACCATCACACTATGGTGTTCCAGGCGGTATTAATTGTAAAACAATTTCCACAATGTCTTAATTGCGTGCCAAAACTCGTAACTCAGATATTCATCTCTATGATCATATCATAGACATTTTATCCTCTTGTCACAATGATATTCCACTTCACTCTGAAATTACTTGAACCATTCAATAATTCAGACTTGTGTTTCATCAAGAAAATATTCTCAACATCTACTCGAATCATCTATGAAGTAAGAACATAACGATATTCACTGCATGCCTCAGCACTCATTGGACTGCACACATCATAATGTGTTACTTCCAACGAGTTGCTATCTTGTTCCGTCTTACTAAAACGAGGCTTTCAGTCATCTTGCCCATGTGGTATGATTTGCATGTCTCAAGTGATTCAAAATCAAGTGAGTTCAAACGGTTCATTTGCATGGAGTTTCTTCATGCATATACACCAATAGACATGGTTCGCATGTCTCAAACTTTTCAAAAATGAGTGAGTCCAAAGATCCATCAACATGGAGCTTCTTCATGCATTTTATACCGATATGACTTACGTGGCAGTGCCACAAGTAGGTGGTACTATCATTACTATCTTTTGGCATGTGCATGTGTATCACTATGATCGAGATTTCAATGAACCATTCATTTTAGGTGCAAGACCATTGAAGGTATTATTCAAATAAATAGAGTAACCATTATTCTCTTTAAATGAATAACCGTATTGCGATAGTCATAATCCAATCATGTCTATGCTCAACGCAAACACCAATCTCGATGGTAGAGGGAGCGTGCGATGCTTGATCATATCCACATTGGAAACACTTCCAACACATATCGTCAGCTCACCTTTAGCTAGTCTCCGTTTATTCCGTAGCTTTTATTTCGAGTTACTAACACTTAGTAACCGAACCGGTATCTAATACCCTGGTGCTACTAGGAGTACTAGTAAAGTACACATCAACACAATGTATATCCAATATACTTCTATCGACCTTGCCAGCCTTCTCATCTACCAAGTATCTAGGGTAATTCTGCTCCAGTGGCTGTTCCCTTTATTACAGAAGCACTTAGTCTCGGGTTTGGGTTCAACCTTGGGTTTCTTCACTAGAGCAGCAGCTGAATTGCCGTTTCATGAAGTATCCCTTTGTTCCCTTGCCCTTCTTGAAACTAGTGGTTTCACCAACCATCAACAATTGATGCTCCTTCTTGATTTCTACTTTCGCGGTGTCAATCATCGCGAATATTTCAAGGATCATCATATCTATCCCTGATATGTTATAGTTCATCACGAAGCTCTAGCAGCTTGGTGGCAATGACTTTGGGGAAATATCACTATCTCATCTGGAAGATCAACTCCCACTCGATTCAAGTGATTGTTGCACTCAGACAATCTGAGCACAAGCTCAACGATTGAGCTTTTCTCCCTTAGTTTGCAGGCTAAGAAAATCGTCGGAGGTCTCATACCTCTTGACGTGGGCACGAGCCTGAAATCCCAATTTCAGCCCTTGAAACATCTCATATGTTCCGCGATGTTTCGAAAACGTCTTTAGTGCCTCAACTCTAAACCGTTCAACTGAACTATCACGTAGTTATCAAAACGTGTATGTCCGATGTTCACAACATCCACAAACGACGTTTGGGGTTCAGCACACTGAGCAGTGCATTAAGGACATAAGCTTTCTACTATCCGCATAATTGCTACTATCAACTTTCAACTATATTTTCTCTAGGAACATATCTAAACAGTGGAACTAAAGCGCGAGCTTACGACATAATTTGCAAAAGGTCTTTTGACTATGTTCAGGATAATTAAGTTCATCTTATGAACTCCCACTCAGATAGACATCCCTCTGGTCATCTAAGTGATTACATGATCCGAGTCAACCAGGCCGTGTCCGATCATCACGTGAGACGGACTAGTCATCATCGGTGAGCATCTTCATGTTGATCGTATCTACTATACGACTCATGTTCGACCTTTCGGTCTCTGTGTTCCGAGGCCATGTCTGTACATACTAGGCTCGTCAAGTTAACCCTAAGTGTTTCGCGTGTGTAAATCTGTCTTACACCCGTTGTATGTGAACGTAAGGATCTATCACACCCGATCACCACGTGGTGCTTCGAAACGACGAACTTTAGCAACGGTGCACAGTTAGGGGAGAACACTTCTTGAAATTGTTGTAAGGGATCATCTTATTTACTACCGTCGTTCTAAGTAAACAAGATGCATAAACATGATAAACATCACATGCAATCAAATAGTGACATGATATGGCCAATATGATTTTGCTCCTTTTGATCTCCATCTTCGGGGCTCCATGATCATCATCGTCACCGGCATGACACCATGATCTCCATCATCGTGTCTTCATGAAGTTGTCTCGCCAACTATTACTTCTACTACTATGGCTACCGGTTAGCAATAAAGTAAAGTAATTACATGGCGTTGTTCAATGACACGCAGGTCATACAATAAATTTAAGACAACTCCTATGGCTCCTGCCAGTTGTCATACTCATCGACATGCAAGTCGTGAATCCTATTACAAGAACATGATCAATCTCATACATCACATATCATTCATCACATTCTTCTTGGCCATATCACATCACAAAGCATACCCTGCAAAAACAAGTTAGACGTCCTCTAATTGTTGTTTGCATGTTTTACGTGGCTGCTATGGGTTTCTAGCAAGAACGTTTCTTACCTACGCAAAACCACAACGTGATATGCCAATTGCTATTTACCCTTCATAAGGACCCTTTTCATCGAATCTGTTCCGACTAAAGTGGGAGAGACTGGCACCCGCTAGCCACCTTATGCTCCAAGTGCATGTCATTCGGTGGAACCTGTCTCACGTAAGAGTACGTGTAAGGTCGGTCCGGGCCGCTTCATCCCACAATACCGTCGAAACAAGATTGGACTAGTAACGGTAAGCATATTGAACAACATCAACGCCCACAACTACTTTGTGTTCTACTCGTGAAAAGAATCTACGCAATAAACCTGGCTCTGATACCACTGTTGGGGAACGTAGCAGAAATTCAAAATTTTCCTACGTGTCACCAAGATCTATCTATGGAGAAACCAGCAACGAGGGGAAGGAGAGTGCATCGACATACCCTTGTAGATCGCTAAGCGGAAGCATTCAAGTGAACGGGGTTGATGGAGTCGTACTCGTCGTGATCCAAATCACCGATGATCCTAGTGCCGAACGGACGGCACCTCCGCGTTCAACACACGTACAGCCCGGTGACGTCTCCCACGCCTTGATCCAGCAAGGAGAGAGGGAGAGGTTGAGGAAGACTCCAACCAGCAGCAGCACAACGGCGTGGTGGTGATGGAGGAGCGTGGCTATCCTGCAGGGCTTCGCCAAGCACCACGGGATATGAGGAGAAAAGAGAGGGAGGGCTGCACCATCAGGCAGAGATCAAATCGTGTGTTATGGGCAGCCCCATGCCTCAATATATATAGGGGAGAGGGAGGAGGGTGCGCCCCCTCTAGGGTTCCCACCCCTAGAGGGGCGGCAGCCCTAGATGGGAAAAGGGGGAGGCGGCCAAGAGGGGAGAGAGGGGAGGCGCCCACTAGGTGGGCCTTAAGGCCCATCTGGACTAGGGTTTGCCCCCTCCCACTCTCCCTTGCACCTTGAGCCCCTTGTGGGGGGCGCACCAGCCCACCTAGGGGCTGGTCCCCTCCCACACTTGGCCCACGCAGCCTTCTGGGGCAGGTGGCCCCACTTGGTGGACCCCCGGGACCCTCCCGGTGGTCCCGGTACATTACCGATATCGCCCGAAACTTTTCCGGTGACCAAAACAGGACTTCCCATATATAAATCTTTACCTCCGGACCATTCCGGAACTCCTCATGACGTCCGGGATCTCATCCAGGACTCTGAACAACATTCGGTTACCACATACAAGCTTCCTTTATAACCCTAGCGTCATCGAACCTTAAGTGTGTAGACCCTATGGGTTCGGGAGACAAGCAGACATGACCGAGACGTTCTCCGGTCAATAACCAACAGCGGGATCTGGATACCCATGTTGGCTCCCACATGCTCCACGATGATCTCATCGGATGAACCACGATGTCAAGGACTTAATCAATCCCGTATACAATTCCCTTTGTCTAACGGTATTGTACTTGCCCGAGATTCGATCGTCGGTATACCGATACCTTGTTCAATCTCGTTACCGGCATGTCTCTTTACTCATTCTGTAACACATCATCCCGTGATCAACCCCTTGGTCACATTGTGCACATTATGATGATGTCCTACCGAGTGGGCCCAGAGATACCTCTCTGTTTACACGGAGTGACAAATCCCAGTCTCGATTCGTGCCAACCCAACAGACACTTTCGGAGATACCTGTAGTGCACCTTTATAACCACCCAGTTACATTGTGACGTTTGGTACACCCAAAGCATTCCTACGGTATCCGGGAGTTGCACAATCTCATGGTCTAAGGAAATGATACTTGACATTAGAAAAGCTTTAGCATACGAACTACACGATCTTTGTGCTAGGCTTAGGATTGGGTCTTGTCCATCACATCATTCTCCTAATGATGTGATCCCGTTATCAATGACATCCAATGTCCATAGCCAGGAAACCATGACTATCTGTTGATCACAACGAGCTAGTCAACTAGAGGCTCACTAGGGACATATTGTGGTCTATGTATTCACACGTGTATTACGATTTCCGGATAATACAGTTATAGCATGAATAAAAGACTATTATCATGAACAAAGAAATATAATAATAACATATTTATTATTGCCTCTAGGGCATATTTCCAACAAAGATCACCACGACTCTTGCATAAGGGTAGAAGATAAAAGTAAAGATAGGCCCTTCGTAGAGGGAAGCAGAGGTCGTCATTTACTTTTATAGTTGGATGCATAAAATCTTAATGCAAAAGAACGGTCACTTTATTGTCCCCTGTGATAGGGACCTTTATTATGCAGTCCGTCGCTTTTATTGCTTCCATATCACAAGATCGTATAAAGCTTATTTTCTCCACACTAAAAGATCATACATATTTAGAGAGCAATTTTTATTGCATGCACCGATGACAACTTACTTGAAGGATCTTACTCAATCCATAGGTAGGTATGGTGGACTCTCATGGCAATACTGGTTTAAGGGATGTTTGGAAGCACAAGTAGTATCTCTACTTGGTGCGAAGAATTTGGCTAGCATGAGGGGGAAAGGCAAGCTCAACATGTTGGATGATCCATGACAATATACTTTATTTCAGATATAAGAAAACATAACCCATTACGTTGTCTTCCTTGTCCAACATCAACCTTTTAGCATGTCATATTTTAATGAGTGCTCACAACAACAAAAGATGTCCAAGATAGTATATTTATATGTGAAATCTCTCTTCTTCAATATTCTTTCATGAATTATTCAAGTGACCAATACAATGTTTGCTAACCTTCAATAAATTTACCACCTCTACTTCTTATATGTGAAGTCATCACTCCCCATGGGATAAGCATATGAAACATATATAATTTCAGATTTATGATATTCGCTCATTCAACTATTTACTCATAGGATATAAGTGAAGCACACGAGTAAATGACAAATTACTCCAAAAAGATATAAGTGAAGATCAATGAGTAGTTAAATAATTATGAAGCTATGTGAAGACTCTCTCTCATTTAATAATTTCAGATCTTGATATTTTATTCAAACAGCAAGCAAAGCAAAATAAAATGGCATTCTAAGAAGAAAGTTGAAGAAGCAAACATCATGTGAAGAAGCAAAAACTTAGGATCAACCAAAACTAACCGATAGTTGCTGAAGAAGAAAGGTGGGATGCCAACCGGGGCATCCCCAAGTTTAGACGCTTGAGACTTCTTGAAATATTATCTTGGGATGCCTTGGGCATCCCCAAGCTTGAGCTTTTGTGTCTCCTTAATTCCTTTCATATCACGGTCTCCCTAAATCTCAAAAGCTTCATCCACACAAAACTCAACAAGGACTCGTGAGATAAGTTAGTATAAACCATTGCAAAAACCTTATCATACTCTACTGTAGCAAATCACTAAAATTATTATTAAACATTGCATACTAAATGCCTCTGTATATTTAATAGTCCTATCCTCAAATAGAATCATTAAAGAAGCAAACATATTCAAACAATGCAAACATAACAGCAATCTGCCTAATCAGGACAGTCTGTAAAGAGTGCAGGAAGATCCATACTTCCCTAGATCCAAAAATTAATAAAGTAAATTCCCACTGTAGTAAGTTTATCAGAGCTTAATATGCAAAAGGTTTCAACATTTTATCACATTCTGACTTTTCTAGGGAATTATTGCAACAACGGTAAACTTTCTGTTTTCAAACAGCAACATGAAGACTTGTAAAATAGGCATAGTAAAGGCTACCAATGCCACTTTTATTGAAATAAAAGATGCAAACCATTGTTCTAAATAACAGCAAGCAAATTCTAACAAAATAAATTGACGCTCCAAGCAAAACACATATCATGTGATGAATAAAATATAGCTCCAAGTAAAGTTACCGATGAATGAAGACGTAAGAGGGGATGCCTTCCGGGGCATCCCCAAGCTTAGGCTCTTGGTTGTCCTTGAATATTACCTTGGGGTACCTTGGGAATCCCCAAGCTTAGGCTCTTACCACTCCTTATTCCATAGTCCGTCGAATCTTTACCCAAAACTTGAAAACTTCACAACACAAAACTGAATAGAAAACTCATAAGCTCCGTTAGTATAATAAAGCAAATCACCATCATAAGGTACTGTAATGAACTCATTTTAAATTCATAGAGGTGTAATATATACTGTATTCCAACTTCTCTATGGTTCATACCCTCCGATACTACTCATAGATTCATCAAAATAAGCAAACAACACGATGAAAACAGAATCTGTCAAAAACAGAACAGTCTGTAGTAATCTGAATCAAACGTATACTTATGTAACTCATAAAATTATAAAATAAATTTCTGGACGCGAGGAATTTATCTATTAATCATATTCAAAAATAATTAACTAAATATCACTTTCCAAATAAAAATGGCAGCAATTCTCGTGAGCGCTAAAGTTTCTGTTTTTTTACAGCAAGATCAAAAAGACTTTCCCCAAGTCTTCCCAACGGTTCTACTTGGCACAAACACTAATTAAAAGCATAAAACCACATCTAAACAGAGGCTAGATGAATAATTTATTACTAAACAGTAACAAAAAGTAAGGAACAAAAATAAAACTGGGTTGCCTCCCAACAAGCGCTATCGTTTAATGCCCCTAGCTAGGCATGATGATTTCAATGGTGTTCATATAAAAGATAAGAATTGTAACATAAAGAGGGCATCATGAAGAATATGACTAGCACATTTATGTCTAACCCACTTCCTATGCATAGGGATTTTGTGAGAAAACAACTTGTGGAAACCATAATCAACTAGCATAGGAGGGCAAAACAAGCATAACTTCAAAACTTTAAGCACATAGAGAGGAAACTTGATATTATTGCAATTCCTACAAGCATATGTTCCTCCCTCATAATAATTTTCAGTAGCATCATGAATGAATTCAACAATATAACTATCACATAAAGCACTATTTTCATGATGCACAAGCATAGAATTTTTATTACTCTCCACATAAGCAAACTTCTTCTCATGAATAATAGTGGGAGCAAACTCAACAAAGTAATTATCATGTGAGGCATAATCCAATTGAAAACTAAAATCATGATGACAAGTTTCATGGTTATCATTATTCTTTATAGCATACAAGTCATCACAATAATCATCATAGATAGCAACTTTGTTCTCATAATCAATTGGAACCTCTTCCGAAATAGTGGATTCATCACAAAATAAAGTCATGACCTCTCCCAATCCACTTCCATAATTATCATAATAAAATTCAACATCCTCCAAAATAGTGGGATCATTACTTCCTAAAGTTGACACTCTTCCAAACCCACTTTCATCAATATAATCATCATAAGTAGGAGGCATGCTATCATCATTGTAAATTTGCATATCAAAACTTGTGAGACTAAAAATATCATCTTCATTAGACATAGCATCCCCAAACTTGTGGCTTTGCATATCATTAGCATCATGGATATTCAAGGAATTCATACTAACAACATTGCAATAATGCTCATCATTCAAATATTTAGTGCCAAACATTCTAATGCATTTTTCTTCTAGCACTTGAACACAATTATCGAAATCCTTATTTCCATGATAGATATTAAAAAGATGAAGCATATGAGGTACCCTTAGTTCCATATTTTTATAATTTTCTTTTATAGACTAAACTAATGATAAAACAAGAAACAAAAAGATTCGATTGCAAGATCTAAAGATATACCTTCAAGCGCTAACCTCCCTGGCAACGGCGCCAGAAAAGAGCTTAGTTGACAGGGTGTTAGTGCCGCTTTCCTCGCCTCCCCGGCAACGGAGCCAGAAAAGAGCTTGATGTCTACTACACAACCTTCTTCTTGTAGACGTTGTTGGGCCTCCAAGTGCAGAGGTTTGTAGGCAGTAGCAAATTTCCCTCAAGTGGATGACCTAAGGTTTATCAATCCGTGGGAGGCGTAGGATGAAGATGGTCTCTCTCAAGCAACCCTGCAACCAAATAACAAAGAGTCTCTTGTGTCCCCAACACACCCAATACAATGGTAAATTGTATAGGTGCACTAGTTCGGCGAAGAGATGGTGATACAAGTGCAATATGGATAGTAGATAATAGTTTTTGTAATCTAAAAATATAAAAACAACAAGGTAACTAATGATAAAAGTGAGCACAAACGGTATTGCAATGCTAGGAAACAAGGCCTAGGGTTCATACTTTCACTAGTGCAAGTTCTCTAAAAAATAATAATATAATTGGATCATATAACTATCCCTCAACATGCAAAAAAGAGTCACTCCAAAGTCACTAATAGCGGAGAACAAACGAAGAGATTATGGTAGGGTGCGAAACCACCTCAAAGTTATTCTTTCTGATCGATCTATTCAAGAGTCCGTAGTAAAATAACACGAAGCTAACTCCAAAGGGGAACTAGCATGACTCTAATATCACCATCTCCATATCTCAAAACAATCATCAAGTATCAAACTTCTCATAGTATTCAACACACTCATAAGAGAATTTTATTATTCTTGAATACCTAGCATATTAAGATTTTAAGCAAATTACCATGCTATTTAAGACTCTCAAAATGATACAAGTGAAGCATGAGAGTTCATCTATTTCTTCAAAATAAAACTACCACCATGCTCTAAAAGATATAAGTGAAGCACTAGAGCAAATGACAAACTACTCCGAAAGATATAAGTGAAGATCAATGAGTAGTCGAATAATTATGCAACTATGTGAAGACTCTCTAACATTTAATAATTTCAGATCTTGGTATTCTATTCAAACAGCAAGCAAAGCAAAATAAAATGACATTCTAAGAATGGCAAACATCATGTGAAGAAGCAAAAACTTAGGATCAACCGATACTAACCGATAGTTGTTGAAGAAGAAAGGTGGGATGCCACCCGGGGCATCCCCAAGCTTTAGACGCTTGAGACTTCTTGAAATATTATCTTGGGGTGCCTTGGGAATCCCCACGCTTGAGCTTTTGTGTCTCCTTAATTCCTCTCATATCACGGTCTCCCTAAATCTCAAAAGCTTCATCCACACAAAACTCAACAAGGACTCGTGAGATAAGTTAGTATGAACCATTGCAAAACCTTATCATACTCTACTGTAGAAAATCACTAAAATTATTATTCAACATTGAATACTAAATGTCTCTGCATATTTAATAGTCCTATCCTCAAATAGAATCATTAAAGAAGCAAACATATGCAAACAATGCAAACATAACAGCAATCTGCCTAAACAGGACAGTCTGTAAAGAATGCTGCAACATCCATACTTCCCTAGCTACAAAAATTATTAAAGAAAATTCCCACTGTAGTAAATTTATCAGATCTTAATATGCAAAATGTTTCAACATTTTATCACATTCTGACTTTTCTAGGGAATTATCACAACAGCGGTAAACTTTCGGTTTTCAAACAGCAACATGTATACTTGTAACATAGGCATAGTAAGGGCTATCAATGCCACTTTTATTGAAATAAAAGATTAAAAACATTGTTCTAAATAACAGAAAGCAAATCCTAACAAAATAAATTGACGCTCCAAGTAAAACACATATCATGTGGCGAATAAAAATATAGCTCCAAGTAAAGTTACCGATGAACGAAGACGAAAGAGGGGATGCCTTCCGGGGCATCCCCAAGCTTAGGCTCTTGATTGTCCTTGAATATTACCTTGGGGTGCCTTAGGCATCCCCAAGCTTAGGATCTTGCCACTCCTTATTCCATAGTCCATCGAATCCTTACCTAAAACTTGAAAACTTCACAACACAAAACTTAACAGAAAACTCGTAAGCTCCGTTAGTATAAGAAAATAAATCACCACTTCAAGGTACTGTAATGAACTCATTCTTTATTTATATTTGTGTTAAACCTACTGTATTACAAATTCTCTATGGTTTATAAACTATTTTACTAGCCATAGATTCATCAAAATAAGCAAACAACACACGAAAAACAGAATCTGTCAAAAACAGAACAGTCTGTAGTAATCTGGATCAAACGTATACTTCTGGAACTCATAAAATTCTCAAATAAATTTCTGTACCTGAGTAATTTATCTATTAATCATCTTCAAAAAGAATTAACTAAATAGGACTCTCCAAATAAAAATGTCAGCAATTCTCGTGAGCGCTAAAGTTTCTGTTTTTTTACAGCATGATCAACAAGACTTCTCCCAAGTCTTCCCAAAGGTTCTACTTGGCCCAAACACTAATTTAAAAGCATACAACCACATCTAAACAGAGGCTAGATGAATTATTTATTACTAAACAGGAACAAAAAGCAAGGAACTAAAATAAAATTGGGTTGCATCCCAACAAGCGCTATCGTTTAACGCCTCTAGCTAGGCATGATGATTTCAATGATGCTCACATAAAGGGTAAGAATTGAAATATAGAGAGAGCATCATGAAGAATATGACTAGCACATTTAAGCCTAACCCACTTCCTATTCGTAGGGATTTTGTGAGCAAACAAATTGTGGGAACAAAAATCAACTTGCATAGGAAGGTAAAACAAGCATAACTTCAAAACTTTAAGCACATAGAGAGGAAACTTGATATTATTGCAATTCCTACAGGCATATGTTCCTCCCTCATAATAATTTTCAGTAGCATAATGAATGAATTCAACAATATAACCAGAACCTAAAGCATTCTTTTCATGATCTACAAGCATAGAAAATTTACTACTCTCCACACAAGCAAAATTCTTCTCATAAATAGTAGTGGGAGCAAGCTCAACAAAATAATTATCATGTGAGGCATAACCCAATTGAAAACTAAAATCATGATGACAAGTTTCATGGATATCATTATTCTTTATAGCATACAAGTCATCAAAATAATCATCATAGATAGCAACTTTGTTCTGATAATCAATTGGAACCTCTTCCGGAATAGTGGATTCATCACAAAATAAAGTCATGACCTCTCCAAATCTACTTTCATCAATATAATCATCATAAATAGGAGGCATGCTTTCATCATAATAAATTTGCTCATCAAAACTTGGGGGACAAAAAATATCATCTTCATCAAACATAGCTTCTCCAAGCTTGTGGCTTTGCATATCATTAGCATCATGGATATTCAAGGAATTCATACTAACAACATTGCAATCATACTCATCATTCAAATATTTAGTGCCAAACATTTTATAGGATTCTTATTCTAGCACTTGAGCACAATTATCCTTTCCATCATACTCACGAAAGATATTAAAAAGGTGAAGCGTATGAGACAAACTCAATTCCATTTTTTTGTAATTTTCTTTTATAAACTAAACTAGTAATAAAACAAGAAACTAAAAGACTCGATTGCAAGATCTAAAGATATACCTTCAAGCGCTAACCTCCCCGGCAACGGCGCCAGAAAAGAGCTTGATGTCTACTACACAACCTTCTTCTTGTAGACGTTGTTGGGCCTCCAAGTGCAGAGGTTTGTATGACAGTAGCAAATTTCCCTCAAGTGGATGACCTAAGGTTTATCAATCCGTAGGAGGCGTAGGATGAAGATGGTCTCTCTCAAGCAACCCTGCAACCAAATAACAAAGAGTCTCTTGTGTCCCCAACACACCCAATACAATGGTAATTTGTATAGGTGCACTAGTTCGGCAAAGAGATGGTGATACAAGTGGTATATGGATAGTAGATAAAGGTATTTGTAATCTGAAATTATAAAAACAGCAAGGTAGCAAATGATAAAAGCGAGCGTAAACGGTATTGCAATGATAGGAAATAAGGCCTAGGGTTCATACTTTCGCTAGTGTAAGTTCCCTCAACAATACTAACATAATTGGATCATAAAACTATCCCTCAACATGCAACAAAGAGTCACTCCAAAGTCACTAATAGTGGAGAACGAATGAAGATATTATGGTAGGGTACGAAACCACCTCAAAGTTATTCTTTCCAATCAATCCGTTGGGCTATTCCTATAAGTGTCACAAACAGCCCTAGAGTTCGTACTAGAATAATACCTTAAGACACAAATCAACCAAAACCCTAATGTCACCTACATACTCCATTGTCACCTCAAGTATCCGTGGGCATGATTATACGATATGCATCACACAATCTCAATTCATCTATTCAACCAACACATAGAACCTCAAAGAGCGCCCCAAAGTTTCTACCGGAGAATCACGACGAAAACATGTGCCAACCCCTATGCATAGGTTCATGGGCGGAACCCGCAAGTTGGTCACCAAAACATACATCAAGTGGCACGTGGTATCCCATTGTCACCACAGATATCCACGGCAAGACATACATCAAGTGTTCTCAAATCTTTAAAGACTCAATCCGATAAGACAACTCCAAAGGGGAAACTCAATTCATTACAAGAGAGTAGAAGGGGGAAGAAACATCATGGATCCAAATATAATAGAAAAGCTCGCGATACATCAAGATCGTATCATCTCAAGAACACGAGAGAGAGAGAGAGAGATCAAACACATAGCTACTGGTACATACCCTCAGCCCCGAGGGAGAACTACTCCCTCCTCTTCATGGAGAGCACCGGGATGATGAAGATGGCCACCGGAGAGGGATTGCCCCCTCTGGCAGGGTGCCGGAACGGGTCTAGATTGGTTTTTGGTGGCCACGGAGGCTTCTGGCGGCGGAACTCCCGATCTATCTTCTGTTCTGGAAGTTTTTGGTCACGTAAGTATATATGGGTGCAGGAGGTACGTCAGGGGAGCCACGGGGGCCCCACGAGGCAGGGGGGTGCACCCTAGGGGGGGGGCGCCCCCCACCCTCGTGAGCACCTCGTTCCTTCCTTGACGTGGGGTCCAAGTCCATCAGGTGTGTTTCCTTCCAAAAATAACTTCTCTAGTTGATTTCATTCCGTTTCGACTCCGTCTGATATTCCTTTTCTTCAAAACACTGAAATAGGCATAAAACAGCAAATCTGGGCGGGGCCTCCGGTTAATAGGTTAGTCCCAAAAATAATGTAAAAGTGGATAATAAAGCCCAATATTGCCCAAAACAGTAGATAATATAGCATGGAGCAATCAAAAATTATAGATACGTTGGAGACGTATCACTTGACGAGGTACTTGTACCTACTCCATTATTGGAAAGTAGTTCATCACAGAAATCAGTTCCAGTGATTCCTACACCAGTAAGTGAGGAAGTTAATGATGATCATGAAACTTCTGATCAAGTTACTACCGAACCTCGTAGGTCAACCAGAGTAAGATCCGCACCATAGTGGCACGGTAATCCTGTTTTGGAGGTCATGTTACTTGACCATGACGAACCTACGAACTATGAGGAAGCGATGATGAGCCCAGATTCCGCAAAATGGCTTGAAGCCATGAAATCTGAGATGGGATCCATGTATGAGAACAAAGTGTGGACTTTGGTTGACTTGCCCATTGATCGGAAAGCCATAGAGAATAAATGGATCTTCAAGAAGAAGACTGACGCTGACGGTAATGTTACTGTCTACAAAGCTCGACTTGTTGTGAGAAGTTTTCAACAAGTTCAAGGAGTTGACTACGATGAGACCTTCTCACCCATAGTGATTCTTAAGTCCGTCCGAATCATGTTAGCAATTGCCGCATTTTATGATTATGAAATTTTGGCAAATGGATGTCAAAACTGCATTCCTTCATGGATATCTTAAAGAAGAGTTGTATCTGATGCAACCGGAAGGTTTTGTCGATCAAAAGGTACTAACAAAGTGTACAAGCTCCAGCGATCCATTTATGGACTGGTGCAAGCCTCTCGGAGTTGGAATATACGCTTTGATAGTGTGATCAAAGCATATGGTTTTATACAGACTTTTGCAGAAGCCTGTATTTACAAGAAAGTGAGTGGGAGCTCTATAGCATTTCTGATATTATATGTAGATGACATATTGTCGATCGGAATGATACTGAATTTCTGAATAGCATAAAAGGATACTTGAATAAGAATTTTTCGATGGAAGACCTCGGTGAAGCTGCTTATATATTAGGCATCAAGATCTATAGATATAGATCAGGACACTTAATTGGACTTTCACAAAGCACATACCTTGATAAAGTTTTGAAGAAGTTCAAAATGGATCAAGCAAACAAAGGGTTCTTGCCTGTGTTACAAGGTGTGAAGTTGAGTCAGACTCAATGCCCGATGCATAAGATAGAGAGAAAATGGAAGTTATTCCCCATGCTTCAGCCATAGGTTCTATCATGTATGCAATGCTGTGTACCAGACCTGATGTATGCCTTGCTATTAGTTTAGCAGGGAGGTACCAAAGTAATCCAGGAGTGGATCACTGGATAGCGGTCAAGAACATCCTGAAATACCTGAAAAGTACTAAGGATATGTTTCTCATTTATGGAGGTGACAAAGAGCTCGTCGTAAACGGTTACATCGATGCAAGCTTTGACACTGATCCGGATGACTCTAAGTCACAAAATGGATACATATTTTTATTGAATGGTGGAGCTGTCAGTTGGTGCAGTTCCAAGCAGAGTGTCGTGGCGGGATCTACGTGTGAAGCGGAGTACATAACTGCTTTGAAAGCAGCAAATGAAGGAGTCTGGATGAAGGAGTTCATATCCGATCTAGGTGTCATACCTAGTGCGTCGAGTCCAATGAATTTTTTGTGTGACAATACTGGTGCAATTGTCTTTGCAAAGGAATCCAGATTTCACAAGAGAACCAAGCACATCAAGAGATGCTTCAATTCCACCCATGATCAAGTCAAGGAGGGAGACATAGAGATTTTCAAGATACATACGGATCTGAATGTTGCAGACCCATTGACTAATCCTCTCTCATGAGCAAAACATCATCAACACCAAGAATCCATGGGTGTTAGAATCATTACAATGTAATCTTGATTATTGACTCTAGTGCAAGTGGGAGACTGAAGGAAATATGCCCTAGAGGCAATAATAAAGTTGTTATTTATATTTCCTTATATCATGATGAATTTTTATTATTCATGCTAGAGTTGTATTAACCGGAAACTTAGTACTTGTGTGAATACATAGACAAACAGAGTGTCACTAGTATGCCTCTACTTGACTAGCTCGTTAATCAAAGATGGTTAAGTTTCCTAGCCATGGACAAAGAGTTGTCATTTGATCAAAGGGATCACAACATTAGAGAATGATGTGATTGACTTGACCCATCCGTTAGATTAGCACGATGATCGTTTAGTTTGTTGCTATTGCTTTCTTCATAACTTATACATGTTCCTATGACTATGAGATTATGCAACTCCCGAACACCGGAGGAACACTTAGTGTGCTATCAAACGTCACAACGTAACTGGATGATTATAAAGATGCTCTACAGGTGTCTCCAATGGTGTCTGTTGAGTTGGCATAGATCGAGATTAGGATTTGTCACTCCGATTGTCGGAGAGGTATCTTTGGGCCCTCTCGGTAATTCACATCACTATAAGCCTTGCAAGCAATGCAACTAATGAGTTAGTTGCGGGATGTTGCATTACGGAACGAGTAAAGAGACTTGCCAGTAACAAGATTGAACTAGTTATTGAGATACCGACGATCGAATCTCGGGCAAGTAACATACCAATGACAAAGGGATCAACGTATGTTGTTATGCGGTTTGACCGATAAAGATCTTCATAGAATATGTAGGAACCAATATGAGCATCCAGTTCCTGCTATTGGTTATTGACCGGAGAGGAGTATCTTTCATGTCTACATAGTTCTCGAACCCGTAGGGTACGCACGCTTAACGTTCGATGACGATCGGTATTATGAGTTTATGTGGTTTGATGTATCGAAGGTTGTTCTAAGTCTCGGATGTGACCACAGACATGACGAGGAGTCTCGAAATGGTCGCGACATAAAGATCGATATATTATAAGGCTATGTTTGGACATCGAAATGGTTCTGGGTGAGTTCGGGCATTTACCGGAGTACCGGGGGGTTACTGGAACCCCCCGGGGAGTGTATGGGCCTTATTGGGCCTTAGTGGGAGAGAAGAGGAGGTGGCCAAGGTGGATGGCGCGCCCCCCAAGCCCAATCCGAATTGGGTGGGGGGTCGACCCCCCTTTCCTTCCCTCTCTCTCCCCCTTCCTTCCTCTCCTACTCTAACTAGGGAAGGGGGAATCCTACTTCCACCGGGAGTAGGACTCCCCCCTTGGGCGCGCCATGAGAGGGCCGGCCCTACCCCTCCTCCACTCCTTTATATACGGGGGAGGGGCACCCTATAGACACACAAGTTGATTGTTTTGCCGTGTGCGGTGCCCCCTCCACAGATTTCCACCTCGGTCATATCGTTGTAGAGCTTAGGCGAAGCCCTGCATCGGTAACTTCATCATCACCATCATCACGCCGTCGTGCTGACGAAACTCTCCCTCGACCATAGCTGGATCTAGAGTTCATGGGACGTCACTGAGCTGAACGTGTGTAAATCGCGGAGGTGCCGTACCTTCGGTTCTAGGATCGGTCGGATCGTGAAGACGTACGACTACATCAACCGCGTTGTCATAACGCTTCCGCTTATGGTCTATGAGGGTACGTGGACAACACTCTCCCCTCTCGTTCCTATGCATCACCTAGATGGATCTTGCGTGTGCGTAGGATTTTTTTTGAAATTACTGTGTTCCCCAACAAAATGTTTATTATTCATGCTAGAATTGTATTAACCGGAAACTTAGTACATGCGTGACTACATAGACAAACAGAGTGTCACTAGTATGCTTGTACTTGACTAGCTCGTTAATCAAAGATGGTTAAGTTTCCTAGCCATGGACATGAGTTGTCATTTGATGAAAGGGATCACATCATTAGAGAATGATGTGATTGACTTGACCCATCCATTAGCTTAGCACTTTGATCGTTTAGTTTATAGCTATTGCTTTCTTCATGACTTATACATGTTCCTATGACTATGAGATAATGCAACTACCGAATACCATAGGAACACTTAGTGTGCTATCAAATATCACAGCGTAACTGGGTGATTATAAAGATGCTCTACATGTGTCTCCGATGGTGTTTGTTGAGTTTTCATAGATCAAGATTAGGATTTGTCACTCCGAGTATCGGAGAGGTATCTCTGGGCCCTCTCGGTAATGCACATCACTATAAGCCTTGCAAGCAATGTGACTAATGAGTTAGTTGCGGGATGTTGCATTACAGAACAAGTAAAGAGACTTGCTGGTAACGAGATTGAATTAGGTATGATGATGCTGATGATCGAATCTCGGGCAAGTAACATATCGATGTCAAAGGAAACAATGTATGTTGTTGTGCGGTTTGACCGATAAAGATCTTCGTAGAATATGTAGGAACCAATATGAGCATCTAGGTTCTGCTATTGGTTATTTATCGTAGATGAGTCTCGGTCATGTCTACATAGTTTTCGAACCCATAGGGTCCGCACGCTTAACGTTCAATGACGATCGGTATTATGAGTTTATGTGTTTTGATGTACAGAAGGTAGTTCGGAGTCCCGGATGAGATCACAGACATGACGAGGAGTCTTGAAATGGTCGAGACTTAAAGATTGATATATTGGATGACTATATTCAGACACCGGAATGGTTCCGAGGTGTATGGAGTATTTACCGGAGTACCGGGGGGTTACCGGAACCCCCTGGGGGGTTATTGGGCCTCATGGGCCTATTGGTGGAAGAGAGGAGGCAGGCCAAGTCAGGGTGCGCGTCCCCCCTAGCCCAAACCGAATTGGACTAGGGGGCCGGCCCCCTTTCCTTCTCTCCCCCCTCACCTTCCCCCCTTCTCCTTGTTGGACTAGGAAAGGGGGGCCGAATCCTACTTGAAGTAGGATTGCCCCCCCTAAGCGCGCCTCCTCCCCTTGGCCGGACTCCTCCTCCCTCCCCCTTTATATACGTGGGAGGGGGCACCCTAAAGGCACACCAAAGTTTCTCTTAGCCGTGTGCGGTGCCCCCCTCCACAGAAACACACCTCGGTCATATCATTGCAGTGCTTAAGCGAAGCCCTGCGCCGGTAACTTCATCATCACCATCACCACGCCGTCATGCTGACGAAACTCTCCCTCGACCTCAACTGGATCAAGAGTTTGTGGGACTCCATCGAGCAGTATGTGTGCAGATCACGGAGGTGTCGTGCGTTCGGTGCTAGATCGGTTGGATCGCGAAGACATTCGACTACATCAACCGCATTACTAAATGCTTCCGCTTTCGGTCTACGAGGGTACATGGACACACTCTCCCCGCTTGTTGCTATGCTTCTCCTAGATAGATCTTGTGTGATCGTAGGATTTTTTTTGAAATACTATGTTCCCCAATAGTGGCATCCGAGCCAGGTCTACGCGTAGATGTTATATGCACGAGTAGAACACAAAGGAGTTGTGGGCATGGGTATATACATATTGCTTGCCGTTACTAGTTGTTTCTTGATTCGGCGGTATTGTTGGATGAAGCGGCCCAGACCGACATTACATGACCATGTTCATGAGACTGGTTCTACCGACGTGCTTCGCACACAGGTGGTGAAGGAAATATGCCCTAGAGGCAATAATAAAGTTGTTATTTATATTTCCTTATATCATGATAAATTTTATTATTCAAGCTAGAATTGTATTAACCGAAAACTTAGTACATGTGTGAATACATAGACAAACAGAGTGTCACTAGTATGCCTCTACTTGACTAGCTCGTTGAATCAAAGATGGTTAACTTTCCTAGCCATAGACATGAGTTGTCATTTGATTAACGGGATCACATCATTATAGAATGATGTGATTGACTTGACCCATTCCGTTAGCTTAGCATGATGATCATTTAGTTTGTTTCTATTGCTTTCTCCATAACTTATACATGTTCCTATGACTATGAGATCATGCAACTCCCGAATACCGGAGGAACACTTTGTGTGCTACCAAATGTCACAACGTATCTGGGTGACTATAAAGGTGCTCTATAGGTGTCTCCGATGGTGTTTGTTGAGTTGGCATAGATCGAGATTAGGATTTGTCACTCCGATTGTCGGAGAGGTATCTCTAGGCCCTCTCGGTAATGCACATCAATACAAGCCTTGCAAGCAATGTGACTAATGAGTTAGTTGTGGGATGATGCATTACGGAATGAGTAAAGAGACTTGCCGGTAACGAGATTGAACTAGGTATTGAGATACCTATGATCGAATCTCGGGCAAGTAACATACCGATGACAAAGGGAACAACGTATATCGTTATGCAGTTTGACCGATAAAGATCTTCGTAGAATATGTGGGAGCCAATATGAACATCCAGGTTCCGCTATTGGTTATTGACCGGAAATGTGTCTCGGTCATGTCTACATAGTTCTTGAACCCGTAGGGTTTGCACGCTTAATGTTAGGTGACGATCGATATTATGAGTTTATGTGTTTTGATGTACCGAAGGTAGTTCGGAGTCCTGGATGTGATCACGGATATGACGAGGAGTCTCGAAATGGTCGAGACATAAAGATTGATATATTGGATGACTATATTCGGACACCGGATGAGTTCTGGGGGTCACCAGATAATTATCAGAGTGTCGGGGGGTTATCGGAACCCTCGGGGGAACTAATGGGCCAACATGGGCCTTGTGTGAGAGAGAGGAGGGGCCATAGGGATGCCCCCCCTTGGGAGTCCTAATTGGACAAGGAGGGGGGTGGCGCCCCCTCTTTCCCTCCCTCTCTCCCTCTCTTTCCTCCCCCCTCCTTCTTCCTAGTTGGACTAGGAAAGGGGGGTCCTACTCCTACTAGGAGGAGGACTCCTCCCTCTCCTTGGAGAGCCCCAAGGCTGGCCGGCCTCCCCCTTGCTCCTTTATATACGGGGGCAGGGGCACCCTAGAACACACAAGTTGATTGCTTCCAGCCATGTGTGGTGCCCCCCTCCACCATAATCCACCTCGGTCATATCGCAACGGTGCTTAGGCGAAGCCCTATTCCGGTAGCATCATCATCACCGTCATCACGCCGTCGTGCTGATGAAGATCTCCCTCGACACTCTGCTGGATCGTGAGTTCGTGGGACGTCACCGAGCCGAACGTTTGCAGATCGCGGAGGTGTCGTACTTTTGGTACTAGGATTGGTGTAGGATCGGAAGTATGTCTAGAGGGGGGGGGGTGATTAGACTACTTGACCAAATAAAAACTTAACCTTTTCCCAATTTTAGTTCTTGGAAGATTTTAGCTAATTTAGGACAAGTCAAGCAATCGTCACATAATTCAAGCAAGCATGCAAAGAGTATATAGGCAGCGGAAAGTAAAGCGTGCAACTTGCGAGAATGTAAAGGGAAGGGTTTGGAGAATTCAAACGCTATTGGAGACACGGATGTTTTTCCCGTGGTTCAGATAGGTGGTGCTATCCTACATCCACGTTGATGGAGACTTCAACCCACGAAGGGTAACGGTTGCGCGAGTCCACACAGGGCTCCACCCAAGGGCAACGGTTGCGTGAATCCACACATGGCTCCACCCACGAAGGGTCCACAAAGAAGCAACCACCCACAAAGGGTCCACGAAGAAGCAACCTTGTCTATCCCACCATGGCCATCGCCCACACAGGACTTGCCTCACTAGCGGTAGATCTTCATGAAGTAGGCGATCTCCTTGCCCTTACAAACTCCTTGGTTCAACTCCACAATCTTGTCGGAGGCTCCCAAGTGACACCTAGCCAATCTAGGAGACACCACTCTCCAAGAAGTAACAAATGGTGTGTAGGTAATGAACTCCTTGCTCTTGTGCTTCAAATGATAGTCTCCCCAACACTCAACTCTCTCTCATAGGATTTGGATTTGGTGGAAAGAGGGTTTGAGTGGAAAGCAACTTGGGAAGGCTAGAGATCAAGATTCATATGGTAGGAATGGAATGTCTTGGTCTCAACACATGAGTAGGTGGTTCTTTCTCAGAACATATGAGTTGGAATGGTGTGTGTGTTCTGATGGCTCTCTCTTTGAATGAGAAGGAGGTGGAGGGGTATATATAGCCTCCACACAAAATCCAACCATTACACAGTTTTCCAATCTCGGTGGGACCGAACCAATAAGCTCGGTCGGACCGAAAATGTAAACCTAGTGACCGTTAGTGATTTTCGGTGGGACTGACATGCAACTCGGTAGGACCGATATGGTTAGGGTTTGGGCATAACTTAATCTCGGTGAGACCGATTACAAAAACTCGGTGAGACCGAGTTTGGTAATTAGCTAACCAGAGAGTTGGTCAGGCAAACTCGGTGGGACCAATTTTCTCTTTCGGTGAGACCGAGTGGAACTCGGTGAGACCGAAAAGTTACAAAGGGGAAACACTGAGTTTACATTGCAATCTCGGTGGGACCGATTCGCTCTTTCGGTAAGACCAAAAAGTTACGAAAGGGAAACAGAGAGTTTGCAACCCCATCTCGGTGAGACCGAGATCCCTATCGGTAGGACCGAATTGCTAGGGTTTGGCAGTGGCTAATGACAAGTTAAACTCGGTGGCGCCGGATAGGAAGAATCGGTAGGACCGAGTTTGTCTTAGGGTTTAGGTCATATGTGGAAGTGGGAAAGTAGCTGAGGGTTTTGGAGCATATCACTAAGCACATGAAGCAAGAGGCTCATTAAGCAACACCTCATCCCTCCTTGATAGTATTGGCTTTTCCTATGGACTCAATGTGATCTTGGATCACTAAAATATAAAATGAAGAGTCTTGAGCTTTTGAGCTTGAGCCAATCCTTTGTCCTTAGCATTTTGAGGGTTCCACTTTCACATCCATGCCATGCCAATTATTGAGATTTCCTGAAATAATCATCTTGGAATAGCATTAGCTCAATGAGCTATATGTTGTTATGAATTACCAAAACCACCTAGGGATAGTTGCACTTTCAATCTCCCCCTTTTTGGTAATTCATGGCAACATATAGATCAAAGCTTCGACAAATGATAATAAGCATGAAATATATCGTCGCTTTGAGAAGTATGTGATAAGTAAGAGCTCCCCCTAAGTTTGTGCATATTTAAAATTTGCTTTGGACTGCAAATGCACAAAGAGTTAGAGTCATGGGTTACTCTTCCATGTCACATACATCTTGGTGGAGCGCTCAAAATGATAAGAATAAAATACATGCACTCATCACCAAGAGTAATGAATGATCACAAGATAGATAAGATAATAGCATTAAGCAAGCATTAAGTGTAGCTTATGATCAAACACATGATCATCAATGTCTCACAAGCATAGTATCTCAAGCACTCAAAAGCAAACAAGTTTGAAAAACAACCACCAAATAAAGCAAGAGAGAAAAGCAACACACTCTCTCTCTCTCTCGAAGCCTATGATCTATACATCTTCTCCCCCTTTGGCAACAAGTTACCAAAAAGTTCCTAGAAAATGCATAGCACTAGATCGACGCTCAGGCTTGATCTTCAGGTGGTGGTGGAGTCCGGATCACTCCAAGGACGAAGGCTTCGGTAGATGCTGAAGTAGACGCTGGAGTTGGAGCTGAAGTAGATGCTGGAGCTGGTGGAATTGAGGCTGTAGCTGGTGCTGAAGTGGTGGCTCTGGTGTCAGCAACTGGCATGGTAGATGACCTCAGGCCTCGTGGCACTCTGGCAAAGGTATGAGTGGTAGTCCTGCCTCTCCTCTCCTGCATGTCCTCCTGGAGCTGCTCCGCTGTAGACTGAACTTCTGTTACCTTGACATCCAAGTCATAGAACTTCTGTTCCATGATTCTCTCTAGGCTCTGCCGATTCTGAGTGAGAGTGGCCAGACTTTGCTCAATCCTCAGCGTGGATGCAATCAAGTAACCAAGCTGCTCTTGTTTAGTCTTCAAGAAGTATTCAGATGCCTCCTCTTGGGTAGGCATCTTGGCAGCTTTCTCCTTCCTTGCCTTCTCCTTCTTTGTGAATGCTTGGGCAGATGATGGCTCGTTCTTAGTCATGACAACTTGATTGTCCTCGAAATCTGGACGGATGGGTAAATGTTCCTTGTCCAATAAATATATGCCCGTGCCCATCTTGGAGTTGATGAGCTCCTGAATCTGAGGGGCATATCCGCAGCTCCTCTTCTGGTCTGCTGCAGTCCTCTTGATAGTTTCCACTATGAGGCTCATCACCTTGAACTTCTGAGGTACATCAAACACATGTAGCAAGTTGATAGCATGGCCTCTGATCATCTTGTGATCTCCAGACTTGGGCAGTAAGGTGTGCCTTAGTATCCAATTGATCGTCGGGAGTCCTGACAGAAGGTAATGCACAGAGCCAACCTTGAAGGTGTCAAGAGCTTCATTGGGAATTTCCTTGTACATATTGGACATGGAGTTGTGGTCCATCTTCTTCTTGGCATAGATATCCAAGTCTTCAGCTTGCTCCTCTGGGGAATTAATGATCTGTGCCCACTCAGCCACTGTAGATTGTTACCTTGTACCCTCAGACATCCATGTGATCCTCCCATCTGGATAAAAGTGAGCCGTGGAGTAGAACTGCATGATAAGCTCCTCGTTCCACTTCGTGAGCTTCTGCCCAACAAAGTCGGCTACTCCACAAGCTATGAAGCTGTCTTGCACTCCAGGATAGTGCTCCTCATTGTCCTTGATGTATGTCCAATCAACCCAACGCATATCACAGACAATGGGCTTCTTATCTAACAGCACAGTCTCATAGAAATCCTGCTGCTCCTTGGTGTGAAACCTATAGTCCACGGCAGTCCTTCTCCTTGAAGCATACGGGTCTGCTTCTCTCCACTTTCTCAGCCCTGAATCTCTCCTGAGCTTCATGTCCTCAGCCACAGGTTGAGCATCGTTGTGGTCTAGGATCTTGGGCTTTAGCTTTCTCAGGACATTTTCTTCTTCTTCTTCAGCAACAGTCTCAGGCACTGGGGCCTTGTTCTTTTCAGCTGCAGGAATGCTCCTTGTATTCCTCTTTGGTTTTGGCTTGGAGGAAGCTTTGGGCTTAGATGCAGTAGCCCCTGACCTTATGGCATCACCCATTATCTTGGGTGCCTTGGGCGCTGGTGCAGCTACCTCTTCTTCCTCTTCTTCTTCCATGATGGAAGCTTTGCCAAGCACTCTAGCAACAGTCTTCTTTACCCTTTCCTTTCTTTTCTTGCCCTCAGCTGCAACTGGCTCTTGGGGAGTGGGCTTCTCAGTTGAGGCTCTAGCCTTTGACATGGGCTGCCTGCCTGCTGGCCTTTTGATTTTCAGACCTGGCTTAGTGCCTTGAGCTGTCTCAATTCTCTTGGAAGTGGCCTCTTCCTCTGCCACATAGTCCTCATCTTCAAAGTCTGAAGTTTTCTTCTTCCTTTGTCTCGTGGCAGCCTTTGGCAAATTGCTAGGAGTGCTCCTGCTGCCTTCATCAGATGAACTGGAGGGACTAGTGCCCTCACTCATCACCACTTGCTGCTCTGACATATTTTGGCTATCACTTTGATCAGACATGCTGCAAACTGACTGCTGACCCTATGAATAGATTATAGATGAGGTAGAAAGGATGAGCATCACAAAATGTAGAGATTTTTGCAAAAAGAATGATCCAAAAACTTAGTTTTAGTTTCCTACTGAAATCATCTCGGATCTACCGATTTTCAAACTCGGTGATACCGAAGCAGTTTTGGAACCTAAACTAGTGAACTCGGTAGGACCGAGTCACAGTTCGGTGGCATCGAGACTGCTAGGGTTTCACAGAGTTCCAAAATCGGTCACACCGATAAGTAATTCTCGGTCAGACCGAGTCTCACTTGTGCAATGGCATAAACCAAATCGATGGGACCGAGTTTTTCAACTCGGTGGGTCCGAGATGGTTTTGGTGGAAACCTAAACCTAGAATTTTCGAATCAAACCTAATCTATGGGCATTTTGACTGGATAGAAGTTTCTCAAACGTGGCAAGAATCAATATGATCACAATGTGCTAGGAATTAGATTGAGGAATAGCACAGAGATCAAGTCCATACCCTAGTTCGGCGGGGACTTGCTACGGCGGCAACGGTGGGGCAGAATTCCCGTTGACGGCGACGGATACCAGCGACTGGAGGCTGCTGGCGGCGAGAAGACGATCCGGAGACCTCGAGGGCAGAGCAGGCTATCGCGCGGGCGAAGGGGTTCGGAGAAATTTCCAAATTTTGCCCGTGACTATATATAGCCCGACCCTGTCGGTGTGACCGAGTGGAACGACTCGGTGGCACCGAGATTCATAACTACGTGCAGTTACTGAAACTCGGTGTGACCGAAAAGTTCAAATCGGTTGCACCGAGATCGAAAACCTAGATCAACTTAATGATCTCGATAGGACCGAAAGTGGAGTATCGGTCAGACCGAGAATCATAAAGAGGTTTTGGAAGTTTAAGTCTATGACGAATCGGGGACTCCGAGCGCTCCTCACACAGAGTGGTTCGAATCTGACTTGATCAAATTTTGTGATGCAGCATGAATAGAGTTTGAGACGAGAAAATCATAGATAGCTAGAGGAGGTTCTTAGGCATTCTTGTCCATCCACTTGGCAAAAAGAAATAAAACCGAACAATCAAAACAACAAGTGGATGTCCTCGAACAAGTAAAATATGCAACCTGCATGCTCACACAATAAGATGGCAAATGAAATATGTGGCAAGGCATGCACAACCAATACTAGCATCTATCAAGCAATTTGCGATGACTAGGTCATCTATGTATGAGTATATTGACTTAGGAGTCAAGTGAGAACACTTGATCATAGGTCATACTCATCGTTTAAGCCCAAGTGGGGTTACCACTTTTACATAAAGCATTGTTGTGTTCACATCTTTAGAGTTGCTTTAGCTCAAGTCTTAGAGTAAAGCTCCCCCTAGATGTGATACCCCCCCCTAAGAGGGATGAACTAACCTTGGGTTTTGTCGATGATGACTTCATGTAGATATTGAAGATGTGGATGCTCAATGTTGATGTAGATCTCTTGGAGCTATCCATTTGAGTGAATTGCACTTTAAATACCTACATGGGTTAGTCCCACAAGGAACAAACAAGGATATCCATAGACATAGAGTGATGCACACAAAAGATGATGTCCATGAAAACTTTTAGGTTACCTTGTCCCTTGTCTTACCAACAAGAGGGTTTGTGACTCCTTGAACTAGTGCAAGATGTGGAAGTTGATTGCACTTGTTCTTGCCAAAATGATAAGAGTGAAGTATGTTGGCGGAGTCACCCTCAAGAACTCTCTAGTTCTTCTTCTTTTGGATCCACATCATCTTGATGGGAATCCTTGGAGTTGTAGTCGTACTTGATGAAGTGGAGCTTGAAGTAGTCTTGGGAATCCACTTGACTAAGGTCTTCGGAGCTTCTTCAAATGCATCAATTTCCTCTTGAAGCTTGTCCTTGCCTTTTTGCTTGTAGTCTTGTGGTGGAAGATCATCTTGAGCTTGTGTCCCTTGAAAGAAGCATCATGTTGAGGGACAAACTTTGTCTTGGGGTATTGATATTCTTCCCACTCAACTCCATTTGCATTGAACTTTTGTTCAAAACCAACACCTTGATTCTTCCGGTGCATTCCTTGCTTGCGCACAATTTCCTCGAATTGCTTACTCCCGGCAAGGCTTTTGTACACTCCTTTCTCTATAATTCCCTTCAATAAACTATTTTCTTGCTCAAGTGTAACTTGGCTAAGAGAATCATTAGTGGAATCAAGAGAACTACTAGAAGCAACAATATTGGATTTAACACGATCATTGTTACTGCTAGAGGAAGAATCTTTCTTGTTAGACTTGACTTGAGGCATGTAAGTGGATAAGAGTAAACGCTTGGCAATGTAAGAAGAACTTTTCTTGCGGAGATCATCATTGATTGCTTTTAAGAACTCATGCTCTTGCTCAAGATTGAGCTTTTCAAAGCGTAATTTCTCAAGAGCTCTTAAAAGTTCTCGATGATCTTCGAAGATAGTGTCATGAGCTAACTTAAGAGTTTTTAGTTCTTTAGTTAGAGCCTCAATCTTCTCCTTATCATTGTCATTCATTTCATCTTGATTAGCATGTTTAATTGACACTTGATCATAGTATTCATCACTAGAGTTGTCAACAAGCAAATCATCACCTAACAAGTCATCTTCATCACTATTGAAATCAACATACTCGGGGTGTGTTACCTTAGGACCTTTGGCCATGAAGCATCTTCCAATTCCTTCATTTGGTGAGCCAAATATGTCGTAGGAGTTGGTTGACACAAGTGCTAGACCGGCAACACCTTCATCTTGAGTATCTTCGGAGTCGGAGTGATAACTTTTCTCGGAGTGGCTGTCGAAGTCGGAGCCGGATAC
This sequence comes from Triticum dicoccoides, assembly GCF_002162155.2. Lineage (NCBI taxonomy): Eukaryota > Viridiplantae > Streptophyta > Magnoliopsida > Poales > Poaceae > Triticum > Triticum dicoccoides. The sequence goes on from NC_041382.1 coordinate 165,137,159, forward strand.
CCATTCACCAACATGAGCTTGATGTCTTCGTCTTGTGTAGCTCCTTGATGATTTTTCCTTCCTTTCCGAATCCTTGCTTCTCCGTGAGTATCTTCGTTCATAATGATCATCTCTACTCCTTCTCTCTCTTGGTGATGATTCTTTGCTTCTTCTTTTTGGAGAATCTTCTCTTCTCTTGTAGGGAGCCATACACTCATTGGAATAGTGTCCGGGTCTTCCACAATTGTAACAGTTTCGCTCTCGACTAGAAGATCTTTTGTCATTGTAGGACCTTGACTTGGAGCTTCTATCTTTGCTTCTACTCTTGTAGAACTTGTTGAAGTTCCTCACCATTAAGCTCAATTCTTCATTGAAGTCTTGTTTCTCACTCGATGATGTAGGGGCTTCACATGAGGCTTTATAGGCACCACTTGATTTGTTGTGAAGTTCCTCTTTATCCTTAAGTGACATCTCATGAGCAACAATTCTTCCAATCACCTCCGTTGGCTTGAGATCTATGTAGTTGGGCATCATTTGGATCAATGTGCACATGGTATCATATTTTCCATCCAAGGCTCTTAGAATCTTCTTGATGATGAATCTATCGGTCATCTCTTCACTTCCTAAGCCGGCAATCTCATTTGTGATGAGAGCAAGCCTAGAGTACATCTCAGCGACACCTTCACCATCCTTCATCTTGAACTTGTCAAGTTGGCTTTGAAGTACATCCAACTTGGATTCCTTGACGGAGTCGGTACCTTCGTGCATATCAATCAAAGTGTCCCAAATTTCCTTTGCATTCTCAAGGCGGCTGATTTTGTTGAATTCTTCGGGGGCATAATCCGTTGAAGAGAATATCACAAGCTTGAGCATTGTATTGCAACATCTTCAACTCATCCGCGGTAGCTTCACGGTTTGGTTCTCTCCCATCAAAGAAGTCACCTTGCAAACCAACACACACAATAGCCCAAACGGCGGGGTTATGTCCAAGAATATGCATTTTCATTTTATGCTTCCAACTAGCAAAGTTAGTACTATCAAAGTAAGGACCTCTACGGTGATAATTTCCCTCGCTAGACGCCATACTCTCCTAGGTTGTGAAACCAAGGCTATGACCACCAAAAGCTATGGAGATCAAAGCAAATGGAGACCAAAGCTCTGATACCACTTGTAGGATC
>NC_041382.1:165138490-165189104 GCF_002162155.2 Triticum dicoccoides
TTTTAGCTATTGTAGGACAAGTCAAGCAATCATCTCACAATTCAAGCAAGCATGCAAAGAGTATATTGGCAGCGGAAAGTAAAGCATGCAACTTGCAAGAATGTAAAGGGAAGGGTTTGGAAAATTCAAACGCAGTTGGAGACACGGATGTTTTTCCCGTGGTTCGGATAGGTGGTGCTATCCTACATCCACGTTGATGGAGACTTCAACCCACGAAGGGTAACGGTTGCGCGAGTCCACACAGGGCTCCACCCAAGGGCAACGGTTGCGCGAGTCCACACAGGGCTCCACCCACGAAGGGTCCATGAAGAAGCAACCACCCACAAAGGGTCCATGAAGAAGCAACCTTGTCTATCCCACCATGGCCATCGCCCACACAGGACTTGCCTCACAAGCGGTAGATCTTCACGAAGTAGGCGATCTCCTTGCCCTTACAAACTCCTTGGTTCAACTCCACAATCTTGTCAGAGGCTCCCAAGTGACACCTAGCCAATCTAGGAGACACCACTCTCCAAGAAGTAACAAATGGTGTGTAGGTAATGAACTCCTTGCTCTTGTGCTTCAAATGATAGTCTCCCCAACACTCAACTCTCTCTCATAGAATTTGGATTGGGTGGAAAGAGGGTTTGAGTGGAAAGCAACTTGGGAAGGCTAGAGATCAAGATTCATATGGTAGGAATGGAATGTCTTGGTCTCAACACATGAGTAGGTGGTTCTTTCTCAGAACATATGAGTTGGAATGGTGTATGTGTTCTGATGGCTCTCTCTTCGAATGAGAAGGAGGTGGAGGGGTATGTATAGCCTCCACACAAAATCCAACCGTTACATAGTTTTCCAATCTCGGTGGGACCGAATCAATAAGCTCGGTCGGACCGAAAATGTAAACCTAGTGACCGTTAGTGATTTTCGGTGGGACTGACATGCAACTCGGTAGGACTGATATGGTTAGGGTTTGGGCATAACGTAATCTTGGTGAGACCGATTACACAAACTCGGTGAGACCGAGTTTGGTAATTAGCTAACCAGAGAGTTGGTCAGGCAAACTCGGTGGGACCGATTTGCTCTTTCGGTGAGACCGAGTGGAACTCGGTGAGACCGAAAAGTTACAAAGGGGAAACACTGAGTTTACATTGCAATCTCGGTGGGATCGATTCGCTCTTTCGGTAAGACCGAAAAGTTAAGAAAGGGAAACAGAGAGTTTGCAACCCCATCTCGGTGAGACCGAGATCCCTATCGGTAGGACCGAATTGCTAGGGTTTGGCAATGGCTACTGACAAGTGAAACTCGGTGGCGCCGGATAGGAAGAATCGGTAGGACCGAGTTTGGCTTAGGGTTTAGGTCATATGTGGAAGTGGGAAAGTAGCCTAGGGTTTTGGAGCATATCACTAAGCACATGAAGCAAGAGGCTCATTAAGCAACACCTCATCCGTCCTTGATAGTATTGGCTTTTCCTATGGACGCAATGTGATCTTGGATCACTAAAATATAAAATGAAGAGTCTTGAGCTTTTGAGCTTGAGCCAATCCTTTGTCCTTAGCATTTTGAGGGTTCCACTTTCACATCCATGCCATGCCAATCATTGAGCTTTCCTGAAATAATCATCTTGGAATAGAATTAGCTCAATGAGCTATATGTTGTTATGAATTACCAAAACCACCTAGGGATAGTTGCACTTTCAATTGGTCGATCATAAAGACGTACGACTACATGAACCGTGTTGTTATAATGCTTCCGCTTACAGTCTAAGAGGGTACGTGGACAACACTCTCCCCTCTCGTTGCTATGCATCACCATGATCTTGCGTGTGCATAGGATTTTTTTGTAATTACCGCGTTCCCCAACAGTGACATCCGAGCCAGGTTTATGCGTAGATGTTATATGCACGAGTAGAACACAAAGGAGTTTTGGGTGTGGGTATATACATATTGCTTGCCGTCCCTAGTTGATTCTTGATTCGGCGGTATTGTTGGATGAAGCGGCCCAAACCGACATTACGCGTACGCTTACACGAGACTGGTTCTACCGACGTGCTTCGCACACTGGTGGCTAGTGGGTGTCCGTTTCTCCAACTTTAGTTGAATCAGATTCAATGAACAGGGTTCTTTCTGAAGATCAAAAAGCAATCATTGTACCACATTGTGTTTTTGGCGTAGGTAAGAACGGCTCTTGCTCAACCCGTAGCAGCCACTTAAAACTTGCAACAACAAAGTAGAGGACGTCTAACTTGTTTTTGCACGGCATGTTGTGATGTGATATGGTTGTCGGTGTCAAAACCGGCGGATCTCGGGTAGGGGGTCCCGAACTGTGCATCTAAGGCGGATGGTAACAGGAGGCAGGGGACACGATGTTTACCCAGGTTCGGGCCCTCTTGATGGAGGTAATACCCTATGTCCTGCTTGATTGTTCTTGATGATATGAGTATTACAAGAATTGATCTACCACGAGATCGAAGAGGCTAAACCCTAGAAGCTAGCCTATGGTATGATTGTATGTTGTCCTACGGACTAAAACCCTCCGGTTTATATAGACACCGGAGGGGCTAGGGTTACACAAGGTCGCTTACAAAGGAGGAGCTATACATATCCGTATTGCCTAGCTTGCCTTCCACGCCAAGTAGAGTCCCATCCGGACACGGGACGAAGTCTTCAGTCTCGTATCTTCATAGTCCAACAGTCCGGCTGTCCGGAGACCCCCTAATCCAGGACTCCCTCAGTAGCCCCCGAACCAGGCTTCAATGACGATGAGTCCTGCGCACAGTATTGTCTTCGGCATTGGAAGGCGGGTTCCTCCTCCGAATACACCATTGAAGAGTTTGAAATACAAGGATAGTGTCCGACCCTGCAAAATAAGTTCCACATACCACCGTAGAGAGAATAATATTTCCACAAATCTAATCCGCTGACATGTTTTGACAGCATGACATCACGCCACGGCCCGGTCATTATTCAAACCATTTTTCTTAACCAGCTCCGCACATAACGCGAGGCGGTTTTCTTGACACATCTTGTCAAAGCAGAGATTGTGTCCCCCTTATCACGGGATTCTCATAAATACAAACGTGGGTAACCCAACTGTGCCTGTTGGTATGACTCCTAGATCTTAGGTAAGTCCCAAACGGCCATGAGGAGGATGCCTGATATTCACCCTCTTTATAAAGGGGACAAGGCTATTTCTTTTTTCCCTCCCGCGCTCAATCGAATCCTTCCCCCGCCTCGAGTTCTAACACACAAAGCTCAGGTCAGGTGCTTCGGACCTTCAGCTATGTCCGGATCCAACCTTCAAGGTCGGTGGATTCCTTCCTCCGTCACAGAGGAGGACATCAAGAAGTTGAGAGAGGCCAGATATCTGACCGCCGAAATTTTGCATAGGCTGCCCGCCTGAGGGCAGGTCGTCCCTACTCCCGAACCCAATGAGAGCGTTGTGTTCATCTCCCACTTCCTCCGAGGACTAGGCCTCGCTCTGGATCCCTTTGTTAGGGATCTTATGTTCTATTACGGGCTGGATTTTCACGATCTGGCCCCGGATTCCCTTCTTCACATCTCATCATTTATTGTCGTATGTGAGACCTTCCTCCGCATTACCCCTCACTTTGGCCTGTGGCTCAAGACCTTCGATGTGGAGCCGAAGATGATCGAGGGGTAGCACGCAGCATGCGGAGGTGCTTTAATAAGCAAAATCGCTGACGCTCCATACCTAGAGGGTTCCTTCCCAGAGGTGCCCGGATTGTGGCAGTGGGAGTGGTTTTACATCAGAGCTCCCCAAAGTGCCAAGTGGGTAGCTACCCCCACCTTTCTCTCAGGCCCCCACCGCAACTGATGTCATGGATTAGCAGGGGGCTGAGCTGGGGTCTAGCAAAGAACGTGCCAATACTGCAGAGCCGCATCCGAGATCTCTTTGCGAGAGATTTCAGTCTGGTTATGGTAATGCAAGTTATGCTAGTTCGTCAAATCCAGCCTTGCAAATGCCGGCCCCTTCGCATGTGGGAATTCAACCCGGAAGGACCGCGAGCTATTCAACATTTCCTCAGCATAACGCTCGAAGAGATGTACAAATCGTTCTTCGGACCCCAAATAGAGTGTACGGACACCACCGAAGACGTGGGTCTGAGCTGCAACCGCCCCACTGCCCAAGTAAGTAATCCCAGGTCAAACCTACCGTCCTTTTATTTATCATGGCATCATTCTAAAGAGCCACTTTTTGACCAGGACTGGATAACAAAGGCGATGATGATCAGGTGTTCGACCCCCCTTCCTGAGGGCTTGGACAATCCGGTACTGGACAAGATGCTTGAGCCGACGCCTTATCCACTGCCCTCAAAGGAAGATGATGGGGGGAATAAAGAGGGTGAAAGCGGGCCTCACTCACTACTTATTCCAGCCGGGGGAATGAGAACCTCCGCGAGGGAGGACAATCAAAGGGAAGAATCTGACATTCTCTCTCCCCGGGGAAGGAAGAGGACTACCTCTGAAGATCCGAAAACTAAGGTTTCCAAACGGGAGAATAAATCTTCATTAGAGGGTCCTTCCTCGGAGGGTGTTCTTGCCGCACAATGTCCGCGCAGGGATCAGCCCTCTACCGAGCTGTAAGTAATCGAAAAGTACTTAATAGTGGAAACATCCTACCTTACTTCCGAAGACAATAACCGATTCTTACAAATTTTAGTCCAGATGGTAGCCCTTCTCGACAGAGTTCATCTTCGGGGGATCTTCTTCCGGAGATGATGGAGAGCGAAACGCCTCCCCCGGACACCCTGCCTCATGAAGCGGGCGACCTTGAAGTGTCGTCGTGAAGGGTATCTCCGGATCCACTAAGGCCGGAGGATAAACCTTTGGCTACCCGGAATCCCCAGTATCCGGCTCCTAAGGAGAGCGACAACAAGGGTCCGTACAGTGTGCGGTCAGACGCGCTGAAGGATCTTCTGGGGCAAGCGGCCGTCTCGGAAGCGCATCGTACGCTAATGGGTACGGTAATTGAAAGGATTTCATCCGCTGAAAGCGGTTTGCATGAAGCCTTTATGAGTCTACTAAAAGGCTTTGAGGTACGTGAAATAATGTATGTTTTTAACAGTACCACATATGTTAGGTATGCCCTATGCAGATAGTAGCCCCTGAGACTCTGGTTGTCGTAGAAAACGGCGGCAAACAGAGGATCATAGTCCCAGGTAATAACCAGACCGCCTTTATGTGCAGGTGGCTGAAGCTTCAGTGGCTAGCTAGACTGATGGGTTTGCCGAGCTAAAGCAGCAACTTGATGCGACAGATGCCGACATCGTGCTTGTCAACAAGCGGCTTGACGAGGCACAGGGTGAGTGATTTCTCTGGTGATCATCACATAATAAGAGTAGCATGATGCTAGTATCTTTAATATGTTGTGACTGCAGATGGAGCTGCCACCGTGGAGACCCTTCGGGCGGAGCTTGCCCGAGCCAATGAGCAAGCAAGGAGTAGCAATGCGGCCGCTCTAAAGGCGGTCGAAGAGTTAAGGGCCGAACAGGCCGCACATTGCGAGAGCAAGGAAAAAATAGCCGAGATGGCTGTAGAGTTAAAAGATGCCGCTGACCGTTACCAGCTTCTTGAAGAAGAAAACCGGGCGAAGGCGACGGACCTGGAGAAGGCCCTGGTGGCTGCCAAGGAAGCCCGCTCCAAAATTAGAGCGACGAAGGAGGAGCTGAATCAAGTTGCAAATATCGTGTCTGGGAAGCCCTTCTTGTTGCGGACTAAGTTCAGAGATCCGAAGTATGCTCCTCTGGACCGGCTATGGAGTTCTGCGGACGCCTACATGGATTTGGCTGCAAGTGCTGCTGATGCGGCCGAGTACTTCAAGGATCAGAAAGGTCCCGGAGTGGAAAAGCTGTTCTGGTCACAGTTTCACGCTCCAGTTCGTCCGCTGCTGTTGAATGAGCGATTGGCCGAGTGGGCCGAGCTCCATAGGTTGTCCGGACTTGCCATGAGGTCCGTTGTGGATCACCTGTGGCCGGGAGTGCCAAGGCTGAATAGCTACTTCAGTTTAGTGCAACAATTCCTTGGTGTTGTGCCACGCATCAACGCTGTAAAGAGATCGGCGTGCATAGAGGGTGCGCGGATGGCCCTTGCCCGTGTCAAGACATACTGGGCGGAGATGGAGGCCACCACTGTTGCGACACAGGGTTCGACCGTAGGCCGAGGGGCTGCCGAGCACTACTTTGAAGAAGTTCTTGAAGGCGCTCGTTCGATAGAGGCTCAGTGCTCGAAGAATATTATGTTCTAGTGACATGTATTCCCATTGTAAAAACAATGTTTTACTAAATTATCAAGGTTGTATTTATACTTTTGCCCGAAAGTACTATGATGCCTCTTGTGCGGCCATTTATGTATATATGTATATAACCTGAAAGTTTGCAGTCGTCGGCTTCCGCCCCCATGCATATAATGCGGGGGTGTTCGCAGAAAATGCATATCCACACTTGATCCAACGTCTTGGTCCGTTAAGGAGGTGATAGCACAGCGAACGAGGCAATCAGACTATATTGCTTTAACACTTTCACTTAGCCATAGGAGTTTGACGGTGGGGCTACTATATAGCCCCTGGTACTTCTGCGCTCGTCCGAATACGGGGCGCGTACGTACATGACCGGAAAACATCCCTTCGTTAATGCGGCGGAATCCCGAAGATTCCGATGAGTCATCGAGTGGTTGACCAGTCTCTCGCTATATCATGACAGTCAATTTTCGGCTTTCTCTACTGAGGTGCTCATCCGGATGAACCAAGGCACAATTGCAGTAGTTCTCCTAGTGCTACCTTAGCCGATATAACGGAACGTAAGGTACCAAAACGTGGGAGCCGGGCAAACCCAACATGTGACCAAAGACATAATTCAGAGCTAATGCATATAGGGCCAAACTCGCGACGCCAAACACTCCCTAAGGTGTTCGGTATTTATAACATATACCGGGCTAAACAATGCCCTTAATAAGAAACCCCATGTGTCCAGGTACGTGCAAAATCCTGACGTGGCCACATGCCAATAACGCCAGCATCCTTCTCGGTTGTGTGGAGTATCTGGAGGATGTGAGCAACAAGAGACAGTAAAAAAGTTTTACGCAGGGTCTTAATCTAAAAAGAAACCTTTGGGCGGGTCCCTGCTGCACGTCTGTGCCTGTGTCTCCGTTGTGCCGTGTCCTGGACGGGTGTAGCACGATTGTCATCTATAAAAGGAAAGAACTTAGGTGAAAGTTGCTGTGCCAAAAAGAAGAATTGGTTATTATCAATGAACTATCAAAATTCAAGAGAAGCCGAGTTGAGCGGGGCTGGCCCTGATTACACGTGGGAAGCCCCTGGTATCGTTTATGAGGGTTTGATCATCCAGCCAATCTCATGTATATATGATGGAACACCAGATTCGTTTAACCGTGTCCGTGGTCTTGACGACCTGCCATTTTTTCTGGTTGGTGAGGCCGTCTAGTTTGCGGCTGCTAGAGCCGCCGCATCCTCTTCCGTACGTAGGAAACGTTTGGTATTTCCGCTAACTTAGATGATGCCACGTGGACCAGGTATCTTAAGCTTGAGAAAAGCATAATGCGGTATTGTGTTAAAACGAGCGAAAGCCGTTCTTCAAAGTAGTGCTTGATAGCCGCTTCGGAATGGAGCGATGTGAAAAGTTAACCTTTCGCTTCGGAAGTTATCAGGAGAACCGAATACCACCTCTAGTAGTAGAGAGCCCATACAGCGGGCCTCTTGGCCTGGTATTACTCCCTTGAAGGTAGTATTACTGTGGCTTACTTGTGTCGGGTCTATCCCCATTTTGCGGACTGTGTCCTGATATATCAGATTTAGATCACTGCCGCCGTCCATGAGGACTCGTGTGAAATGGTACCCATTTATTATTGGGTCTAACACCAAGGCCGTCAGTCCTTCATGCCGGATATTTGTCTCGTGATCCCTACGATCAAAAGTGATCGGGCAGGCCAACCAGGGGTTGAACCTAGGGGTGACGGGCTCTATGGCGCGTGTGCCTCGGAGTGCATGCTTTCTTCTCCTCTTTGTCACATGGATCACGTTTACTATTTTAACCTCTGGTGGGAACTTTTTCTGTCCTCCGGCGCTTTGCTGGCGAGGCTCATCCTCGTCTTCGCTTGGTGTCTCTTCCCCTTTGTGTTCGGCGTTTAGCTTACCGGCCTGCTTGAAGACCCAACATTCTCCGTGGGTATGATTTGCAGGTTTGTTTGGGGTGCCGTGAATCTAACAGAGTTTGTCAAGAATTTTGTTTAGGCCAGATTGTCCTTCTTTGCTGCCTTTGAAAGGCTTTTTCCGCTGACCTGGTTAGGAGCCCCTGAATCCGTCGTTTACCGCCGTGTTATCTGGGCTACCTTCTTTATTTCGGCGCTTGGTTTTGTTGCGTCGTGGTTTATCATTGCCACCCCTGACTTCGGATGTGCTTAGGTCGCTGGTGCTGCTACGGGCCAACCAGCTGTCCTCGCCCGCACAAAAGTGGGTCATGAGGCTTGTTAGGGCTGCCATTGTTCTTGGTTTTTCTTGACCGAGGTGTCTGGTAGCCATTCCTCTCGGACGCTGTGTTTAAAAGCTGCTAAGGCTTCAGCGTCCGGATAGTCGACGATTTGGTTCTTCTTGGTGAGGAACCTGTTCCAAAGCTTTTGGGTGGACTCTCCGGACTGTTGGATTATATGACTTAAATTGTCTCCATCCGCAGGTCGTACATAAGTCCCTTGAAAATTGGCCCGAAAAGCGTCCTTGAGCTCCTCCCAACTTCCAATTGAGTTTTCGGGGAGGCTTTTCAGCCAGTGCTGAGCTGGCCCTTTAAGCTTGAGGGGCAAGTATTTAATGGCATGGAGATCGTCTCCACGAGCCATGTGAATATGGAGGATGAAGTCCTCTATCTAGACTCCAGGGTCTGTGGTCCCGTCATATGCCTCTATGTTCACCGGTTTGAATCCCTCTGGGAATTCATGATCCAGCACCTCATTAGTGAAACATAAGGGGTGCGCGGCACCCCTATATTGGGATGCGCCATGGTGTTCGGACGGTTGTAGTATTCGGTGTTGGTTTTGTACCGTAGCACGCTTCCTAGATCCATAGATGGATTTGGTCGCGCCGAGTTTTTGATGCAAGTTCTCACGTAGATTGTGTGTTGACTTATGAGCGACTTTGTTAGCCGCTCTATTGCGTTCACAAGGTGGTGGATCTAGCCGGTTGGCCGTATCACTCTTTGGCTGTATGGGCTCTAAGGCCTCATCGTCGAATTCCAGTAATAGCTTGCGCTATGGATAACTCTTTTTATGGTAACTTCCACCATACTTTGTTACTTTGTTCCATTTGTTGTTGAGCGTATCTTGTGCGACCTTGAGCCTTTGCTTCTATTTCTTCAGGCTCCTCGCTGTGGCAATAAGCCTTCTGCGAAGGTTTTCTTGCTCCAAGTGCGCTTCCGGGATGATGTGTGCATCTTCGTCTGGACTATTTTCTTCCCCAGACGTGGTTTGATGAGGCTTATCCTTGGCGTCTGAAAGTGCAACTATCCCTAGGTGGTTTTGGTAATTCATAACAACATATAGCTCATTGAGCTAATGCTATCCCAAGATGACTATTTCAGGAAAGCTCAATGATTGGCATGGCATGGATGTGAAAGTGGAACCATCAAAATGCTAAGGACAAAGGATTGGCTCAAGCTCAAAAGCTCAAGACTCTTCATTTTATATTTTAGTGATCCAAGATCACATTGAGTCTTTAGGAAAAGCCAATACTATCAAGGAGGGATGAGGTGTTGCTTAATGAGCCTTTTGCTTCATGTGCTTAGTGATATGCTCCAAAACCCTCAACTACTTTCCCATATCCACATATGACCTAAACCCTAAGCCAAACTCGGTCCTACCAATTCTTTCTATCCAGCGCCACCGAGTTTCACTTGTCATAAGCCACTGCCAAACCCTAGCCATTCGGTTCTACCGATAGGGATCTCGGTCTCACCGAGATGGGATTGCAAACTCTCTGTTTCCCTTTCGTAACTTTTCGGTCTCACCGAAAGAGCGAATCGGTCCCACCGAGATTGCAATGTAAACTCTCTGTTTCCCTTTTGTAACTTTTCGGTCTCACCGAAAGAGCAAATCGGTCCCACCGAGTTTGCCTGACCAACTCTCTGGTTAGCTTATTACCGAACTCGGTCTCACCGAGTTTGTGTAATCGGTCTCACCGAGATTACGTTATGCCCAAACCCTAACCATATCGGTCCTACCGAGTTGCATGTCAGTCCCACCGAAAATCTCTAACGGTCACTAGGTTTACCTTTTTAGTCCGACCGAGTTTGTTGATTCGGTCCCACCGAGATTGGAAAACTGTGTGTAACGGTTGGATTTTGTGTGGAGGCTATATATATACCCCTCCACCTCCTCTTCATTCGTGGAGAGAGCCATCAGAACACATACACAATTCCAACTCATATGTTCTGAGAGGGAACCACCTACTCATGTGTTGAGACCAAGATATTCCATTCCTACCATATGAATCTTGATCTCTAGCCTTCCCCAAGTTGCTTCCCACTCAAATCTTCTTTCCACAAAATCCAAATCCTATGAGAGAGAGTTGAGTGTTGGGGAGACTATCATTTGAAGCACAAGAGCAAGGAGTTTATCATCAACACACCATTTGTTACTTCTTGGAGAGTGGTGTCTCCTAGATTGGCTAGGTGTCACTTGGGAGCCTCCGACAAGATTGTGGAGTTGAACCAAGGAGTTTGTAAGGGCAAGGAGATCGCCTACTTCGTGAAGATCTACCGCTAGTGAGGCAAGTCCTTTGTGGGCGATGGCCATGGTGGGATCGACAAGGTTGCTACTTCGTGGACCCTTCGTGGGTGGAGCCCTCCGTGGACTCGCCGACCGTTACCCTTCGTGGGTTGAAGTCTCCATCAACATGGATGTAGGATAGCACCACCTATCCGAACCACGGGAAAAACATCCGTGTCTCCAACTGCGTTTGAATTTTCCAAACCCTTCCCTTTACATTCTTGCAAGTTGCATGCTTTACTTTCCGCTGCCAATATACTCTTTGCATGCTTGCTTGAATTGTGAGATGATTGCTTGACTTGTCCTACAATAGCTAAAATCTGCCAAGAACTAAAATTGGGAAAAGGTTAAGTTTTTATTTGGTCAAGTAGTCCAATCACCCCCCTCTAGACATACTTTCGATCCTACAAGTGGTATCAGAGCTTTGGTCTCCATTTGCTTTGATCTCCATAGCTTTTGGTGGTCATAGCCTTGGTTTCACAACCTAGGAGAGTATGGCGTCTAGCGAGGGAAATTAGCACCGTAGAGGTCCTTACTTTGATGGTACTAATTTTGCTAGTTGGAAGCATAAAATGAAAATGCATATTCTTGGACATAACCCCGCCGTTTGGGCTATTGTGTGTGTTGGTTTGCAAGGTGACTTCTTTGATGGGAAAGAACCAAACCGTGAAGCTACCGTGGATGAGTTAAAGATGTTGCAATACAATGCTCAAGCTTGTGATATTCTCTTCAACGGATTGTGCCCCGAAGAATTCAACAAAATCAGCCGTTTTGAGAATGCAAAGGAAGTTTGGGACACTTTGATTGATATGCACGAAGGTACCGACTCCGTCATGGAATCCAAGTTGGATGTGCTTCAAAGTCAACTTGACAAGTTCAAAATGAAGGATGGTGAAGGTGTCGCTGAAATGTACTCTAGGCTTGCTCTCATCACAAATGAGATTGCCGGCTTAGGAAGTGAAGAGATGACCGATAGATTCATCATCAAGAAGATTCTAAGAGCCTTGGATGGAAAATATGATACCGTGTGCACATTGATCCAAATGATGCCCAATTACAAAGATCTCAAGCCAACGGAGGTGATTGGAAGAATTGTTGCTCATGAGATGTCACTTAAGGATAAAGAGGAACTTCACAACAAATCAAGTGGTGCCTACAAAGCCTCATGTGAAGCCCCTACATCATCAAGTGAGAAACAAAACTTCAATGAAGAATTGAGCTTAATGGTGAAGAACTTCAACAAGTTCTACAAGAGTAGAAGCAAAGATAGAAGCTTCAAGTCAAGGTCCTACAATGATAAAAAATCTTCTAGTCGAGAGCGAAACTGCTACAGTTGTGGAAGACCCGGACACTATTCCAATGAGTGTACGGCTCCCTACAAGAGAAGAGAATATTCTCCAAAAAGAAGAAGCAAAGAATCACCACCAAGAGAGAGAAGGAGTAGAGATGATCGTTATGAACGAAGATACTCACGGAGAAGCAAGGATTCGGAAAGGAAGGAAAAATCATCAAGGAGCTACACAAAACGAAGACATCAAGCTCATGTTGGTGAATGGGTATCCGGCTCCGACTCCGACAGCCACTCCGAGAGAAGTTATCATTCCGACTCCGAAGATACTCAAGATGAAGGTGTTGCCGGTCTAGCACTTGTGTCAACCAACTCCTACGACATATTTGACTCACCAAATGAAGGAATTGGAAGATGCTTCATGGCCAAAGGTCCTAAGGTAACACACCCCGAGTATGTTGATTTCAATAGTGATGAAGATGACTTGTTAGGTGATGATTTGCTTGTTGACAACTCTAGTGATGAATACTATGATGAAACGTCAATTAATCATGCTAATCAAGATAAAACGAATGACAATGATAAGGAGAATATTGAGGCTCTAACTAAAGAACTAAACACTCTTAAGTTAGCTCATGAAACTATCTTCGAAGATCATCGAGAATTTTTAAGAGCTCATGAGAAATTACGCTTTGAAAAGCTCAATCTTAAGCAAGAGCATGAGTTCTTAAAAGTAATCAATGATGATCTCCGCAAGAAAAGTTCTTCTTACATTGCCAAGCGTTTACTCTTATCCACTTACATGCCTCAAGTCAAGTCTAGTAACAAGAACAAGAAAGATTCTTCCTCTAGCAGTAACAATGATCATGCTAAATGCAATATTATTGCTTCTAGTAGTTCTCTTGATTCCACTAATGATTCTCTTAGCCAAGTTACACTTGAGCAAGAAAATAGCTTATTGAAGGGAATTATAGAGAAAGGAGTGTACAAAAGCCTTGCCGGGAGTAAGCAATTCGAGGAAATTGTGCGCAAGCAAGGAATGCACCGGAAGAATCAAGGTGTTGGTTTTGAACGAAAGTTCAATGCCAATGGAGTTGAGTGGGAAGAAGATCAATACCCCAATACAAAGTTTGTTCCTCAACAAGAGAAGTATGATACTTCTTTCAAGGGGACACAAGCTCAATATGATCTTCCACCACAAGACTACAAGCAAAAAGGCAAGGACAAGCTTCAAGAGGAAATTGATGCATTTGAAGAAGCTCCTAAGACCTTAGTCAAGTGGATTCCCAAGACTACTTCAAGTTCCACTTCATCAAGTACGACTACAACTCCAAGGATTCCCATCAAGATGGTGTGGATCCAAAAGAAGAAGAACTAGAGAGTTCTTGAGGGTGACTCCTCCAACATACTTCACTCTTATCATTTTGGCAAGAACAAGTGCAATCAACTTCCACATCTTGCACTAGTTCAAGGAGTCACAAACCCTCTTGTTGGTAAGACAAGGGACAAGGTAACCTAAAAGTTTTCATGGACATCATCTTGTGTGTGCATCACTCTATGTCTATGGATATCCTTGTTTGTTCCTTGTGGGACTAACCCATGTAGGTATTGAAAGTGCAATTCACTCAAATGGATAGCTCCAAGTGATCTACATCAACATTGAGCATCCACATCTTCAACATCTACATGAAGTCATCATCGACAAAACCCGAGGTTAGTTCATCCCTCTAAGGGGGGATATCACATCTAGGGGGAGCTTTACTCTAAGACTTGAGCTAAAGCAACTCTAAAGATGTGAACACAACAATACTTTATGTAAAAGTGGTAACCCCACTTGAGCTTAAACGACGAGTATGACCTATGATCAAGTGTTCTCACTTGACTCCTAAGTCAATATACTCATATATAGATGACCTAGTCATCACAAATTGCTTCATAGATGCTAGAATTGGTTGTGCATGCCTTGTCATATATTTCATTTGCCATCTTATTGTGTGAGCATGCTGGTTGCATATTTTACTCATTCGAGGACATCCACTTGTTGTTTTGATTGTTTGGTTTTATTTCCTTTTGCCAAGTGGATGGACAAGAATGCCTAAGAACCTCCTCTAGCTATCTATGCTTTTCTCGTCTCAAACTCTATTCATGCTACATCACAAAATTTGATCAAGTCAGATTCGAACCACTCTATGTGAGGAGCGCTCGGAGTCCCCGATTCGTCATAGACTTAAACTTCCAAAACCTCTTTATGATTCTCGGTCTGACCGATACCCTACTTTCGGTCCTACCGAGATCATTAAGTTGATCTAGGTTTTCGATCTCGGTGCAACCGATTTGAACCATTCGGTCACACCGAGTTGCAACAACTCTATATAGTTTTGCATCTCGGTGCCACCGAGTTGTTCCACTCGGTCACACCGACAGGGTCGGGCTATATATAGTCACGGGCAAAAATTTGGAAATTTCTCCGAACCCCTTCGCCCGCGTGATAGCCTGCTCTGCCAACTTGGTCTCCGGATCGTCTCCTTGCCGCCAGCCGCCTCTAGTCGCTGGTCTCCGTCGCCGTCAACGGAAATTCAACCCCGCCGTTGCCGCCGTAGCGAGTCTCCGCCGAACTAGGGTATGGACTCGATCTTC
Organism: Triticum dicoccoides; assembly: GCF_002162155.2. Taxonomy (NCBI): domain Eukaryota; kingdom Viridiplantae; phylum Streptophyta; class Magnoliopsida; order Poales; family Poaceae; genus Triticum; species Triticum dicoccoides. The sequence continues at coordinate 165,153,185 of NC_041382.1, forward strand.
GTGCTATTCCCCAATCCGATTCTTAGCACATTGTGATCATCATGATTCTTGCCATGTTTGTTAAACTTCTATCCAGTTAATGAACTCGTAGATTAGGTTTAATTCGAAAATTTTAGGGTTAGGTTTCCGCCGAAACCATCTCGGACCCACCGAGTTGAAGAACTTGGTCCCACCGATTTGGCTTATGCCATTGCACAAGTGAGACTCGGTCTGACCGAGAATTACTTATCGGTGTGACCGATTTTGGAACTCTGTGAAACCCTAGCAGTCTCGGTGCCACCAAACTGTGACTCGGTCTGACCGAGTTCACTAGTTTAGGTGCCAAAACTGCTTCGGTATCACCGAGTTTAGAAATCGGTAGATCCGAGATGCTTTCAGTGGGAAACTAAAACTAAGTTTTTGAATTATTCTTTTGCAAAAATCTCTGCATTTTGTGATGCTTTTCCACTCTATCTCATCTATAACCTATTCACAGGGTCAGCAGTCAGAGTTTGCATCATGTCAGACCAAAGTGATAGCCAAAACTTGTCAGAGCAGCAAGTGCAGATGAGTGAGGGCACTAGTCCCTCAAGTTCCTCAGATGATGGCAGCAGGAGCACCCCTAGCAATCTGCCTAAAGCTGCCACAAGACAGAGAAAGAAGAGAACCTCAGACTCAGAAGATGAGGATTATGTGGCAGAAGAGGAAGCAACTTCCAAGAGAGTTGAGCCAGCACAGGGCATAAAACCAGGGATGAAGATCAAAAGGCCAGCAGGCAGGCAGCCCATGTCAAAGGCCAGAGCTTCAACTGAGAAGCCCACTCCCATTGAGCCAGGTGCTGCTGAAGGCAAGAAGAGGAAAGAAAGGGTGAAGAAAACTGTAGCCAGAGTGCTTGGCAAGGCTTCCATCATGGAAGATGAGGAGGAAGAAGAAGAGGTAGCTGCACCAACACCTAAGGCACCCAAGCTGATGGGTGATGCCATAAGACAGGGGCGGCTGCTTCCAAGGCCAAGCCAGCTCCAAAGCCAAAGCCAAAGAGGAACACAAGAAGCATCCCAGCTACTGAGAAGAACAAGGCCCCAGTGCCTGAAGCTGCATAAGAAGAAGAAGAGAATGTTCTTAGAAAGCTCAAACCCAAGATCCCAGACCACAACGATGCTCATCCTGTGGCTGAGGATATGAAACCCAGGAGAGATTCAGGGCTCCGAAAGTGGAGAGAAGTAGACCCATATGCTTCAAGGAGAAGGACTGCAGTTGACTACAGGTTTCACACCAAGGAGCAGCAAGACTTTTATGAGACAATGCTGCTAGACAAGAAGCCAATTGTCTGTGATATGAGATGGGTTGATCGGCAATACATCAAGGACAACAAAGAGTACTACCCTGGAGTGCAGGACAGCTTCAAGGCATGTGGAGTAGAGGACTTTGTTGGGCAGAAGCTCACAAAGTGGAACGAGGAACTCATCATGCAGTTCTACTCCACAGCCCATTTCTATCCAGATGGCAGGATTGCATGGATGTCAGAGGGTACGAGGTACCAGTCTACAGTTGCTGAATGGGCTCAGCTGATTAATGCCCCAGAAGATCATGACGATGACTTGGACATTTATGCCAAGAAGAAGATGGACCACAACTCAATGTCAAACATGTACAAGGAGATTCCAAATGAAGCACTTGATACGTTCAAGTTTGGCTCAGTACACTATCTTCTGTCAGGGCTGCCAACCATCAACTGGATTCTTAGGCACACCCTATTGCCCAAGTCTGGAGATCACAAGATGATCAGGGGCCACGCGATCAACTTGCTTCATATCTTTGACGTGCCACAGAAATTCAAAGTCATGAGCCTTATGATTGAAACAATCAAGAGGACAGCAGCAGACCAGAAGAGGAGCTGTGGATATGCCCCACAGATTCAGGAGCTCATCAACTCTAAGATGGGCACGGGCATATACTTATTGGACAAGGAACACCTGCCCATCCGTCCAGACTTTAAAGATAATCAAGTGGTCATGACTGAGAATGAGCCATCATCTGCCCAAGCACAAGCCAAGAAGGAGAAGGCGAGGAAGGAGAAAGCTGCCAAGATGCCTACTCAACAGGAGGCATCTGAATATTTCCTGAAAACCAAACAAGAGCAGCTTGGTTACTTGATTGCATCCACCCTACGGATTGAGCAAGGACTAGCCACCCTAACTCAGAACCAGGCAAGCTTAGAGAGGATCATGAAACAAAAGTTCTATGACTTGGATGTCAAAGTGACAGAGATTCAGACTGTAGTGGAGCAGCTCCAGGATGACATGCAGGAGAGGAGAGGCAAGACTACAACTGATGCCTTTGCCAGAGTGCCACGAGGTCCGAGGTCGTCTGCAGTGCCAGTTGCTGACCCTAGAGCCACCACGTCTGCACCAGCTACAGCCTCAGTTCCACCAGCTCTAGCGTCCACTTCAGCCTCGACTCCGACCACGTCTACAAAAGCCTTCGTCCTTGGAGTGCTCCGGACTCCACCACCACCTAAAGATCAAGCCTGAGTGTCGACTTAGCACTATGCATTTTCTAGGAACTTTTTGGTAACTTGTTGCCAAAGGGGGAGAAAATGTATAGATCATAGGCTTCGAGAGAGAGTGTTGCTTTTAGTGTTGCTTTTATTCTCTCTTGTTTTATTTGGTGTTTTTTTTCGAACTTTGTTTGCTTTTGTGTGAGATACTATGTCATTGCTCGTGAGACATTGATGATCATGTGTTTGATCATAAGCTACACTTAATGTTTGCTTAATATTATCATCTTATCTATCTTATGTGATCATTCACTATTCTTGGTGATGAGTGCATGTATTTCATTCTTATCATTTTAAGCGCTCCACCAAGATGTATGTGACATGGAAGAATAACCCATGACTCTAACTCCTTGTGCATTTGCAGTCCAAAGCAAATTTTAAATATGCACAAAATTAGGGGGAGCTCTTACTTGTCACATACTTCTCAAAGCGACGATATATTTCATGCTTATTATCATTTGTCGAAGCTTTGATCTATATGTTGTCATCAATTACCAAAAAGGGGGAGATTGAAAGTGCAACTATCCCTAGGTGGTTTTGGTAATTCATAACAACATATAGCTCATTGAGCTAATGCTATTCCAAGATGACTATTTCAGGAAAGCTCAATGATTGGCATGGCATGGATGTGAAAGTGGAAACCTCAAAATGCTAAGGACAAAGGATTGGCTCAAGCTCAAAAGCTCAAGACTCTTCATTTTATATTTTAGTATCCAAGATCACATTGCTTCTTTAGGAAAATCCAATACTATCAAGGAGGGATGAGGTGTTGCTTAATGAGCCTTTTGCTTCATGTGCTTAGTGATATGCTCCAAAACCCTCAACTACTTTCCCATATCCACATATGACCTAAACCCTAAGCCAAACTAGGTCCTACCGATTCTTTCTATCCAGCGCCACCGAGTTTCACTTGTCATAAGCCACTGCCAAACCCTAGCAATTCGGTTCTACCGATAGGGATCTCGGTCTCACCGAGATGGGATTGCAAACTCTCTGTTTCCCTTTCGTAACTTTTCGGTCTCACCGAAAGAGCGGATCGGTCCCACCAAGATTGCAATGTAAACTCTCTATTTCCCTTTTGTAACTTTTCGGTCTCACCGAAAGAGCAAATCGGTCCCACCGAGTTTGCCTGACCAACTCTCTGGTTAGCTTATTACCGAACTCGGTCTCACCGAGTTTGTGTAATCGGTCTCACCGAGATTACGTTATGCCCAAACCCTAACCATATCGGTCCTACCGAGTTGCATGTCAGTCCCACCAAAAATCTCTAACGGTCACTAGGTTTACCTTTTTGGTCCGACCGAGTTTGTTGATTCGGTCCCACCGAGATTGGAAAACTGTGTGTAACGGTTGGATTTTGTGTGGAGGCTATATATATACCCCTCCACCTCCTCTTCATTCGTGGAGAGAGCCATCAGAACACATACACAATTCCAACTCATATGTTTTGAGATAGAACCACCTACTCATGTGTTGAGACCAAGATATTCCATTCCTACCATATGAATCTTGATCTCTAGCCTTCCCCAAGTTGCTTTCCACTCAAATCTTCTTTCCACAAAATCCAAATCCTATGAGAGAGAGTTGAGTGTTGGGGAGACTATCATTTGAAGCACAAGAGCAAGGAGTTCATCATCAACACACCATTTGTTACTTCTTGGAGAGTGGTGTCTCCTAGATTGGCTAGGTGTCACTTGGGAGCCTCCGACAAGATTGTGGAGTTGAACCAAGGAGTTTGTAAGGGCAAGGAGATCGCCTACTTCGTGAAGATCTACCGCTAGTGAGGCAAGTCCTTCGTGGGCGATGGCCATGGTGGGATAGACAAGGTTGCTACTTCGTGGACCCTTTGTGGGTGGAGCCCTCCGTGGACTCGCGCGACCGTTACCCTTCGTGGGTTGAAGTCTCCATCAACATGGATGTAGGATAGCACCACCTATCCGAACCACGGGAAAAACATCCGTGTCTCCAACTGCGTTTGAATTTTCCAAACCCTTCCCTTTACATTCTTGCAAGTTGCATGCTTTACTTTCCGCTGCCAATATACTCTTTGGATGCTTGCTTGAATTATGAGATGATTGCTTGACTTGTCCTACAATAGCTAAAATCTGCCAAGAACTAAAATTGGGAAAAGGTTAAGTTTTTATTTGGTCAAGTAGTCTAATCACCCCCTCTAGACATACTTTTGATCCTACAATGTTGTCGTGTTCGGACGTCGGATCCGTACTATGTTTGCAGTTTGCATCTTGATCGTGCTCTGCCACCGGGGTGGTGCAATCGTCGTTTCTTCTAGAGTTGACTGGACTGTTATTTCCTCTTGCGCTGTTATCACTATTTTTGCTATGGCGAGACTTAGAGCGGCGCCGCTGACGTTGGCACCTGGGTTGCTTGGAGGGGGCATCCTCCGTTGTCTCTTTGCCATTGCCCTCTCTGGGTGTATCCACCATGTATATGTCATGTGATGAAGTGGCGGTCCAGCGCCCTATGGGCGGTGGTTCCTGTTCGTCTCCTGCACCATCGTCCATACCGTCGATGTCTTCGGAGTCGAAGTCGAGCGTGTCGGTTAAGTCGTCGACAGTGGCTACTAAGTGGGTGGTGGGTGGGCAGCGAATTTCTTCGTCGTCCGCATCCCATTCGAGTCGGACATAGTTCGGACAAGGTTCTCCTGACAGGGAGAGATACCTTAATGAATTTAGCACATCTCCGAAAGGTGAGTGTTGAAAGATATCCGCGGAGGTGAACTCCATGATCGGTGCCCCGTCAGATTCGACATGCACGGATGTAGGCGTCTCGGAGTCCGTAGCCGGGGATAAATCCAGTGGTTCGGCAACGCGGCTCTCGAAAGGTATGAAGTCAGTATCTGGCTCTATCACCACTGAGAGTGCGGCCTCCATGGCGGGGTCTATCCCTCCGCTCTCGGATGGCGCGATTTGCTCCGAATTAACGGCCGGAGTAGCTGCGGATGCGATCTCCTGAACACTGTCCGACGCAGAGTTACATCTTGCTCGTCGCGACTGTGCAGCGCATCCGTGGGCTTGAATCCATCGAAGATCAAGTCTCCACGGATGTCAGCCGTGCAGTTCAAGTTTCCAAACCTGACCTAATGGCCAGGGGCGTAGCTTTCGATCTGCTCCAGATGGCCAAGCGAATTGGCCCGCAGTGCGAAGCCGCCAAATATGAAGATCTATCCGGGGAGGAAAGCCTCACTCTGGACCGCATCGCTAGCGATGATCGAAGGAGCCATCAAGCCTTATGGTGATGACATAGTGGAACTCTCAATGAAAGCACCAATGTCGGTGTCAAAACCGGCGGATCTCAGGTAGGGGGTCCCGAACTGTGCATCTAAGACGGATGGTAACAGGAGGTAGGGGACACGATGTTTACCCGGGTTCGGGCCCTCTTGATGGAGGTAATACCCTACGTCCTGCTTGATTGTTTTTGATGATATGGGTATTACAAGAGTTTATCTACCACTAGATCGAAGAGGCTAAACCCTAGAAGCTAGCCTATGGTATGATTGTATGTTGTCCTACGGGCTAAAACCCTCCGGTTTATATAGACACCTGAGGGGGCTAGGGTTACACAAGGTTGGTTACAAAGGAGGAGATATACATACGCGTATTGCCTAGATTGCCTTCCACGCCAAGTAGAGTCCCATCCGGACATGGGACGAAGTCTTCAATCTCGTATTTTCATAGTCCAACAGTCCGGACAAAGGATATAGTCCAGATGTCCGGAGACCCCCTAATCCAGGACTCCCTCAATGGTCAAGACATGATGATAAATTTTTTGTATGAGATGATCATGTTTTGTAACGGCGTTATCGGCAACTGGCAGGAGGCATATGGTTGTCGCTTTATAGTATGAAATACAATCGCCATGTAATTGCTTTACTTTATCACTAAGCAGTAGCGATAGTCGTAGAGGCAATAGTTGGCATGACGACAACGATGTTTCGATGGAGATCAAGGTGTCAAGCCGGTGACGATGGTGATCATGACGGTGCTTTGGAGATGGAGATCAAAGGCACAAGATGATGATGGCCATATCATATCACTTATATTGATTGCATGTGATGTTTATCCTTTATGCATCTTATTTTGCTTAGTTCGGCGGTAGCATTATAAGATGATCTCTCACTAAATTTCAAGGTATAAGTGTTCTTCTTGAGTATGCACCGTTGCTACAATTCGTCGTACCAAGACACCACGTGATGATCGGGTGTGATAAGCTCTACGTTAACATACAACGGGTGCAAGCCAGTTTTGCACACGCAGAATACTCGGGTTAAACTTGACGAGCCTAGCGTATGCAGATATGGCCTCGGAACACTGAGACCGAAATATCGAGCATGCATCATATAGTAGAATAGTGATGTTCACCATTGAAAACTACTCCCTCTCACGTGATGATCGGACATGGTTTAGTTGATATGGATCACGTGATCACTTAGTTGATTAGAGAGATATCTATCTAAGTGGGAGTTCTTAAGTAATATGATTAATTAATCTTTAATTTATTATGAACTTAGTACCTAATAGTATTTTTGCATATCTATGTTGTTGTAGATAGATGGCCCATGCGGTTGTTCCGTTGAATTTCAATGTGTTCCTAGAGAAAGCTAAGTCGAAAGATGAAGGTAGCAACTACACGGACTGGGTCCATAACTTGAGGATTATCCTCATTGTTGTGCAGAAGAATTACGTCCTGGTAGCACCGCTAGATGACAAACCCGCTGCAGGAGCAACGCCAGATGCTATGAACACCTGGCAGAGCAAAGCTAATAAATACACGATAGTTCAGTGTGCCATGCTTTACGGCTTAGAACCGGGACTTCAACAACGTTTTGAACGTCATGGAGCATATGAGATGTTCTAGGAGTTGAAGTTAATATTTCAAGCAAATGCCCGGATTGAGAGATATGAAGTCTCCAATAAGTTCTACAGCTGCAAAATGGAGGAGAATAGTTCTGTCAGTAAACATATACTCAGAATGTCTGGGTACCATAACCACTTGACTCAGCTGGGAGTTAATCTTCCTGATAATAGTGTCATTGACAGAGTTCTTCAATCACTACCACCAAGCTACAAGAGCTTCGTGATGAACTATAATATGCAAGGGATGGATAAGACAATTCCTGAGCTCTTCGTGATGCTAAAGGCTGCAGAGGTAGAAATCAAGAAGGAGCATCAAGTGTTAATGGTCAACAAGACCACCAGTTTCAAGAAAAAGGGTAAAGGGAAGAAGGGGAACTTCAAGAAGAATAGCAAGCCAGTTGCTGCTCAAGTGAAGAAACCCAGGTCTGGACCTAATCCTGAGACTGAGTGCTTCTACTACAAAGGGACTGGTCACTAGAAGCGGAACTGCCCCAAGTATTTGGCGGAGAAGAAGGATGGCAAATTGAAAGGTATATTTGATATACATGTTATTGATGTGTACCTTACTAATGCTCGCAGTAGTGCCTGGGTATTTGATATTGGTTCAGTTGCTAACATTTGCAACTCGAAATAGGGGCAACGGATTAAGCGAAGATTGGCTAAGGACGAGGTGACGATGCACGTGGGAAATGGTTCCAAAGTCGATGTGATTGCCGTCAGCACGCTACCTGTACATCTACCTTCGGGACTAGTTTTAGACCTAAATAATTGTTATTTGGTGCCAGCATTAAGCATGAACATTATATCTGGATCTTGTTTGATGTGAGACGGTTATTCATTTAAATCAAAGAATAATGGTTGTTCTATTTATATGAGTAATATATTTTATGGTCATGCATCCTTGATGAGTGGTCTATTTTTACTCAATCTTGATAGTAGTGATACACATGTTCATAGTATTGAAGCCAAAAGATGCAGAGTTGATAATGATAGTGCAAATTATTTGTGGCACTGCCGTTTAGGTCATATTGGTGTAAAGCGCATGAAGAAACTCCATTCTGATGGACTTCTGGAATCACTTGGTACTTGCGAACCATGCCTCATGGGCAAGATGACTAAAACTCCGGTCTCCGGAACAATGGAGCGAGCAACAGAGTTATTGGAAGTCATACATAATGATGTATGTGGTCGAATGAACATTGAAGCTCGTGGCGGATATTGTTATTTTCTCACCTTCACAGATGATTTGAGAAGATATCGGTATATCTACTTAATGAAACATAAGTCTAAAACATTTGAAAAGTTCAAAGAATTTCAGAGTGAAGTGGAAAATCACCGTAACAAGAAAATCAAGTTTCTGCGATTTGATCGTGGAGGTGAATATTTGAGTTATGAGTTTGGACTTCATTTGAAATAATGCGGAATATTTTCGCAACTCACGCCACCTGGAACACCACAACGTAATGGTGTGTCCGAACGTCATAACCGCACTTTATTAGATATGGTGCGATCTATGATGTCTCTCACTGATTTACAGCTATTGTTTTGGGGTTATGCTTTAAGAGACAGCTGCATTCACGTTAAATAGGGCACCATCTAAATCCGTTGAGACGACACCTTATGAACTATGGTTTGGTAAGAAACCCAAGTTGTCATTTCTTCAAGTTTGGGGTTGCGATGCTTATGTGAAGAAGCTTCAACCTCATAAGCTCGAACCCAAATCAGAGAAATGTGTCTTCATAGGATACCTAAAGGAGACGGTTGGGTACACCTTCTATCACAGATCCGAAGGCAAGACATTCGTTGCTAAGAATGGATCCTTTCTAGAGAAGGAGTTTCTCTCGAAAGAAGTGAGTGGGAGGAAAGTAGAACTTGACGAGGTAATTGTACCTTCTCCCTTATTGGAAAGTAGTTCATCACTGAAATCAGTTCCAGTGATTCCTACACCAGTAAGTGAGGAAGCTAATGATGATGATCATGAAACTTTTGATCAAGTTACTACTGAACCTCATAGGTCAACCAGAGTAAGATCCGCACCAGAGTGGTACGGTAATCCTATTCTGGAAGTCATGTTACTTGACCATGATGAACCTATGAACTATGAGGAAGCGATGATGAGCCCATATTACACAAAATGGCTTGAGGCCGTGAAATCTGAGATGGGATCCATGTATGAGAACAAAGTGTGGAATTTTGTTGACTTGCCCGATGATCGGCAGGCCATAGAGAATAAATGGATCTTCAAGAAGAAGACTGACGCTGACGGTAATATTACTGTCTACAAAGCTCTACAAGTTACAAAAGGTTTTCAACAAGTTCAAGGAGTTGACTACGATGAGACTTTCTCACCCGTAGCGATGCTTAAGTCCGTCCGAATCATGTTAGCAATTGCCGCATTTTATGATTATGAAATTTGGCAAATGGATGTCAAAACTGCATCCCTTAATGGATATCTTAAAGAAGAGTTGTATATGATGCAACCAGAAGGTTTTGTTAATCCAAAAGGTGCTAACAAAGTGTGCAAGCTCCAGCGATCCATTTATGGACTGGTGCAAGCCTCTCGGAGTTGGAATATATGCTTTGATAGTGTGATCATAGCATATGGTTTTATACAAACTTTTGGAGAATCCTGTATTTACAAGAAAGTGAGTGGGAGCTCTGTAGCATTTCTGATATTATATGTAGATGACATATTTTTGATCGGAAATGACACTGAATTTCTGAATAGCATGAAAGGATACTTGAATAAGATTTTTTTCAATAAAAGTCCTCAGTGAAGCTGCTTATATATTGGGCATCAAGATCTATAGAGATAGATCAATACGCCTAATTGGACTTTCACAAAGCACGTACCTTGAGAAAATTGTAGAAGAAGTTCAAAATGGATCAAGCAAAGAAAGTGTTCTTGCCTGTGTTACAAGGTGTGAAGTTGAGTCAGACTCAATGCCCGACAACTACATAAGATAAAGAGAAAATGAAAGGTGTTCCCTATGCTTCAGCCATAGGCTCTATCATGTATGCAATGCTGTGTACCAGACCTGATGTGTGCTTTGCTATTAGTTTAGCAAGGAGGTACCAAAGTAATCCAGGATTCGATCACTGGACAGCGGTCAAGAACATCCTAAAATACCTGAAAAGGACTAAGGATATGTTTCTCGTATATGGAGGTGACCAAGAGCTCGTCGTAAACGGTTACACCGATGCAAGCTTTGACACTGATCCGAATGACTCTAAGTCACAAACCGGATACATGTTTTTATAAATGGTGGAGCTGTCAGTTGGTGCAGTTCCAAGCAGAGCGTCGTGGCGGGATCTACATGTAAAGCAGAGTACATAGCTTCTTCGGAAGCAGCGAATGAAGGAGTCTGGATGAAGGAGTTCATATACGATCTAGGTATCATACCTAGCGCATCGGGTCCAATGAAAATATTTTGTGACAATACTGGTGCAATTGCCTTGGCAAAGGAATCCAGATTTCACAAGAGAACCAATCACATCAAGAGATGCTTCAATTCCATCCGTGATCAAGTCAAGGAGGGAGACATAGCGATTTGCAAGATACATACGAATCTGAATGTTGCAGAACCGTTCACTAAGCCTCTCTCACGAGCAAAACATGATCAACACCAGGACTCCATGGGTGCTAGAATCATTACTATGTAATCTAGATTATTGACTCTAGTGCAAGTGGGAGACTGAAGGAAATATGCCCTAGAGGCAATAATAAAGTTGTGATTTATATTTCCTTATATCATGATAAATGTTTGTTATTTATGCTAGAATTGTATTATCCGGAAACTTAGTACATGTGTGAATACATAGACAAACAGAGTGTCACTAGTATGCCTCTACTTGACTAGCTCGTGTAACATCCCAAAATTTCAATTTGGAATGTTATACATTAGATCATCATGCATATCATATTTTATTTTGCATTTTGGTTGATCCTAGAAATTCTACGCAACTCAATGACCCACGGAGAGAGTTGGGGATTTCATTATTTTCAAATTTGAGTTTTCTCAAATTTTGAGAATAGAATTATTTGATTTTATTTATTTTATCATCAATTATTTCTATTACAAAAATATGAGAGAGGGAATAAAATGACTTTCCCAAAATAAATAAATATTGAGGATCAAATAATAAAATCAAAATAAGATTTTTTTCGAAGTTTTTCGGTGTTTTATTTGAATTTAGGAAAAATGTGCGTTTTTGAAAATTGCATTTGGGTACCAAATAAATGTTCACCTTGTGCGGCTTGATTTTAGAAGCCCACGAAAATTTATTTCGGAATTTTTGGAGTCCGTTTAGTATTTCTTTTTATTTTTCTTCCGAGCGGAATAATTAAAAAAATGCGAACCGACTTAACGGGCCGTGTCCGACCTGGACACTGGCCCGGGAGGGCTTTATAAGCCGAGGCCCAGCCCCGGGGGGAAACCCTAATCCGCCCCCAAGCCACCGCCGCCGCCTCCGTCGTCCGCCGGCGCCAGATCCCGCCGCCGAGGTTCGCCGCGCCTTGTTTTCCGTGCCGTCGTTTAAAAAAAATCGGTTTTCGTCGAGATTTTTTTAGTTTCAGTTTTTCCAGTATATTTAATTAGTGAGCGTTCGACCGTTCGTTCGTTCTAGCGAGCGTTCGTCGTTTTTCTTTTTCTCGGATTAAATCCGCGATTTTTCTGATCGCGATTCCTGATCCGATTTTCGTTTTAGTATAACTTTTCGCTCGTTTATCGGAATCAGGCGATTCAAGCGCCTAGAGTTTCGTCTCGAAACCCTCTATCCGTTTAACCAACTTAAACAAGGTTTTGCTACTGTAAAATTTGCCCTAGATCCAGATTACTAGAACAAAGTTGTTTGCTTTCGCCGTTTGACTTTCGTTGCTTCGTTCGATTTGATTCTTTTTGCAAACCGGAGTTCTTAAGTTGAACCTTCTGGTTAGATCTCTTATTTGAGTTTTACCTGTGCATTAGATGAGTACTTATTATATGCTTGTTTTTTTGTCTGTGATAGAATACCCGGAGTGCGCCGCTTGTTACTTTGAATCGCTAGGTTTCACGGATCATCAGCAAGGCAAGTAACACTTTGATCATACCTTTTCTACTACCCAGTTTTATTGCATTAGATCAATCCTCACACATTGCATGATTAGGATCTAATTAAATTGTGGGATGGGAAGTAGATGATGTAGTACCTATTACCTGTTATTATCAAACCTTTGGGAGTTACTTCTACGTTTGCTTATTTTGCCATGCTATGCTAGTAGACGTGGATTGGGTGAGTGATATCCATGACAGATGTGAGATTGTTAATTAATGGTTTATCTAAGGTGGCAACTTAAACACACATCTGGGTGGATTGAGGCACCTGGGTATTCCAGGACTTGCGTGTTTTCTTTTGGACTGCCACCCAGGCTCAATGGGATCATGAGACTATTCATACTAGAAACTTCCGTGTGCAGCAAGCTATTATGGGCTCTAGCATAGTTGACTAAGTTGTGCGAACTCTTAAAGTGGTAGACTAGCAGATGTAGGGGATGTAGGTGGTACGGTCTACCCGTTCGTAAGGTGCTAGCACTTTTGAAAGACTATGTCTCGGTCATCCGTCTTCTCAAACACCTTGTAGTGCGAGAAACCAAACGGAGGTGATCGAGTCTTGTGGGGAAAAGTGCGCAAACCTCTGCAGAGTGTAATAAACTAATCATGGTTAGCCGTGTCCCCGGTTATGGACATCTTGAGTATCTAGTACCTGGATTTTCATGTGAATCTCAACATGTTACTCTAAATTAATTTTGTTGGGTTATGTTTAATGATGATGCTTAATTGGGATTGAGAATGCTTTCAACCATTCTCAATGTTTTACAACTAACATGATAGTTAAATAAATTTATTCCTTTGAAGTAGGGAAAAATTGGCTTTAGGCAAAACTATAACCATAGAGCTTTCCACCAGCCAAATATGCATATAGTATAGCTGTTTCATTCCATTACTCTCTATGTGTTACATTGCCAGCATATTCCATGTGCTGACCCGTTTCGGGCTGCAACGTTAATGTTGCAGACTTTTCAGATGACGATTAAGGAGTTTTTAGGTCGTGGTTCTATACTCAGTGTTGCCGTTGGAGTTGATGGACTCACTTATCTTCCAAGCCTTCCGCTGTTATCGTTATTAGATGGCCTTAATCCATATTTATTGTAATAAGTTGTCTTATGAGACACTCGATGTAATAAGTGTGTGATTGCTACTCCGCTATAAATCCTCCGAGTACTGTGTGGTGTCAGCATTACTGATCCAGGGATGACACCGGAGCATAGAGATCAGACTGTTTGAGGTCTGGTCACTACAGAGATGGTATCAGAGCACACGCTGACTGTAGGACACGACCACTAAGCTAAAGACCTAGATCACTATTCACTCTCTCCTCTTATGACCTCTCATCTTTTCTACTTTTTAGGATGGCAGATGCAAGGAACAAGTTCACACAACTGGATGAAAATACACCCTTTGGACGACACTTGAAGGAAGTCACTAGATACCTGAACATAGGAGTACCAAGCTTCACGGGAACCTACAACGCCACTTTACCTGAAGAAGAGCGCTGGATGATTCAAGTTCAAGTTCCAGGAAGGACGTTCATGCCAGTCACTGAGCCCATAGAGTTTTCTTTTGATGCACCAACTTGGAGTCTAGGAAAGAGCATGGCAGCTCACATCGCCATGGGACGCATTGGAGAAGTCTACCGCAAGGATCTCAAGGATACTATCTACCAGATTTGTGGGCGCCGAGATGAGCACTGGGAGATGATCAGCACCAGGAAGGATAGATCAATCGCAGCTTTTATCCAGGAACTAAACCAGCACATTTGACGACAGGAGAACCAGATGTGCGCCGACATGATAGACCTGAAGAAGGCAAATACTAGAATCAAGGAACTAGAGGAAGAACTCAAGGCTACACGTGAAGATTATGAAGAGGGAATCAAAGTATTGGTGGAGAAGAATGACGACCTAATCAAGAAGATTGGAATATTTATGGGAGGCCCTACGCCAGTAGATGAAGACGAAGAACCCTAGGAGATTAGCCCGGAAGACTACATCATCATCGACGGCACCGACTCGGAACCAGATAGCAGCCATGATGACTATGTTGATGAAGCTGGAGCAGATATTATGGAGTCTGCAACCGAAGAATATTTCTAGTAGACCACCTCATCAGTAGTAGTAGTCCACCATGTAAATATAGTAGTCCGAGCACTTTTGCGATAGATAAATCGATTGTATGCCCTTGTTTGATTGATTGAAGTGAATTGTTTGCTTTTGCCTCATGTGCATATGGGTAGTGTTTTCTCTTTAGACCCCCTCTATTCTTATATCTCATCTTTTCTAAACCCTCAGATGCCTCCGAGACGTGACCCCGGATTTGCCTTTCCACCGGAGCTCACCCAGTTGATCCATCAGCAGAACACATTGATGCAGTTGCTAGTCTAGAATCAGAATCAGGGGAACAACAACAACAACCCACCACCACCACCACCTGTTGACCACTTAGCCCATTTTCTTAGGCTGAATCCGCCGGTGTTTTCCAGTAGCACCGAGCCGATAGTAGCAGATGATTGGCTCCGCAAGACAGCTAGGGAGTTGACCACAGTAGGATGCACAGATGCGGAGAAGGTGAACTTTGCCGCACATCAGCTAGAAGGACCCGCATCATCATGGTGGGAGAATTTCACAGCCACTTTCCTTGTCGACACTGTCACATGGGACCAGTTTCAGTAGGCTTTTCGTACTGCCCATGTTTCAGCAGGAGCTATGGCCATGAAGAAGCGTGAGTTTCGCAACTTGCGCCAAGGAGGACGGACAGTTGGCCAGTATGTGGAGGAATTTAGTAAGCTAGCATGTTATGCCCCAGATGACGTCGCTACGGATGCAGCTAAGCAGGAGAAGTTTTTGGAAGGACTGAATGATGAGTTGAGCATGCAGTTGATGGTAGCAACCTTCAACAACTACCAGGAGTTGGTAGATCGTGCTCTTATGATTGAAGGGAAGCAGCAGCAAATTGATAATCGCAAGAGGAAATATGGACAAGGAAAGTACAATTCAGGAGCTCAGCAGAAGCCACGTTTTACCCCTAGACTAGGAGGACATTTTCAGCATACCCATGGAGGAGGTAGCTCGCACAATCCCAATGGCACCAAGAATGGTAATGGCAATGGAGGAAGCAATGGCCAGAACCGCACCAACCCCTCAACCCCAGCCAAGAAGGACTTGAGCCAAGTCACTTGCTTTAAGTGTTCGAAGACCGGACATTATGCCAATGAATGTCCTGAAGGCCAAAATGGCAATGGAAGTTCTGGGAAGAAGCCGAACCCTTTCAATAGGGGATAGGTGAACCACGTTAACGTGGAGGAGGTTGAAGCTCAGCCCGATGCAGTAATAGGTAAGTTTTTGGTTAAGTCATTTACAGCACTCGTTCTTTTTGATACTGGTGCATCGCATTCATACATCTCAAGGGGATTTGTGGATAAGTATAACCTACCAAACCAAGCCCTTAGGTCACCCATGTTAGTAACCTCGCCCGAAGTAGAGTATGTGGCTAGTCTATGGTGTGATCGGTTACCATTAAGGATTGGTAACTATGTTTTTCCCTCAGACCTAATAGTATTGGAATCTCAAGGATTGGATGTGATATTAGGCATGGATTGGTTATCAAAGTATGAAGGGAATATAGAATGTGCTAGTAAGTCAATTTTGCTTACCACCCCAGAAGGGAGAAGGATCAAGTATGTATCCCGACATGTGCCAAAGAGGACTCAAGTAAATTGCTTAACAGGAGTTGTGCAGGAGGAAGCACCAGTGGTAAGGGATTTCCCTGATGTATTTCCAGAGGAGTTGCCAGGCATGCCACCGGATAGAGATATTGAGTTTTTGATTGAGCTATTGCCAGGCACAGGGCCAATATCAAAGAGACCATATAGGATGCCAGCAAAGGATTTGGTGGAAATTAAGAAGCAGATTAAGGAGTTACTGGATAAGGGATATATTCGCCCAAGTTCTTCGTCTTGGGGATCACCAGTACTTCTAGTGGAGAAGAAGGATGGATCATTAAGGATGGTTGTTGATTATCGAGGATTGAATGAAGTAACGATCAAGAACAAGTACCCACTACCAATGATCAACGATCTGTTTGATCGATTGCAAGGAGCTAAGGTATTTTCCAAGATCGATCTGCGATCAGGATACCACCAGTTGAAGATTCGAGAACAGGATATACCTAAGACAGCTTTTACCACCAGGTATGGGCTGTATGAGTATACCGTTATGTCATTTGGTCTGACTAACGCACCTGCCTATTTTATGAACATGATGAACAAAGTGTTTATGAAGTTCTTGGATAAGTTCGTCGTAGTGTTCATTGATGATATCCTGGTTTATCCGAAGAATGAAGAGGAGCATAAGGAGCATTTGCGTTTGGTACTTGGAAAGCTCAAAGAACATCAATTGTATGCCAAGTTCAGCAAATGTGAGTTTTGGTTGAAGGAAGTAGGATTCCTCGGACACGTTATATCCGGAGAAGGAATAGCAGTAGATCCCGCTAAAGTTGAAACCGTGACCAAGTGGGAAGCCCCAACAACAGTTGGAGAGATCCGGAGTTTTCTTGGACTCGTAGGATACCATCGGAGATTTATTGAGAATTTCTCAAAGATTGCGAAGCCTATGACGGAGTTATTAAAGAAGGATACCAAGCTCATATGGACAGAGGAATGTGAGGCTAGTTTCCAAGAGTTGAAGAAACGTTTGGTTACCTCACCAGTGTTGATTTTGCCAGACCAGACCAAGGATTATGAGGTGTATTGCGACGCTTCACGTCGAGGACTTGGAGCAGTGCTTATGCAGGAAGGGAGAGTTGTTTCATATGCCTCAAGACAACTGAAGCCTCATGAGTTGAATTATGCCACGCATGATTTGGAGTTAGCAGCCGTAGTGCATGCTTTGAAATCATCGAGACATTTTCTCATTGGAAATCATTGTGAGGTGTACACAGATCATAAGATTTTGAAGTACATTTTCACATAGAAGGAGTTAAACCTCAGACAAAGGAGATGGTTGGAGCTTATCAAGGATTACGATATGAAATTGCATTATCACCCCGGAAAGGCTAATGTAGTAGCTGACGCATTAAGCTGTAAGAGCCATGTCAATACGTTAATGACGGGAGAAATACCAAGGGAGTTAGCCGAAAATCTTCGTGAACTATGTTTGGAAATAGTTCCGAGAGGCTATGTAGCAGCATTGGAGATTCAGTCAACCTTGATTGATAAAATCAGGGAAGCTCAGAAAGCTGACAAAGAGATTGCCGCTATAAAGGAGAAACTGAGCAAAGGAAAAGCTAAAGGATTTCGTGAGGATGAGAACGACACCCTATGGTTTGAAGACCGTTTTTACGTGCCCAATGACCCAGAGATCAGGAAGTTGATTTTGCAAGAGGCACACGACTCACCATATTCAATTCACCCAGGAAATACCAAGATGTATCTGGATTTGAAGGATATTTTCTGGTGGACCGGAATGAAGAAGGATATTGCGGAGTATGTAGCAGTCTGTGATGTATGTCAGAGAGTAAAGGCAGAGCATCAGAAGCCATCAGGATTGATACAACCATTGCCGATACCCAAATTGAAGTGGGATAAGCTAGACATGGATTTTATCACGGGATTGCCTAGGACTCGTTCAGGCTATGACTCGATTTGGGTTGTAGTCGATCGATTGATGAAAGTAGCTCATTTCATCCCAGTAAGGACCACTTACACCAGTGCTAAGTTGGCAAAGATATACATGACCAGGATCGTATGTCTGCATGGAGTTCCAAGGAGTATCGTATCAGATAGAGGAACCCAGTTTACCTCAAAGTTCTGGAAGAAGTTGCTCGAAACTTTGGGTACCAGGCTAGAATTCAGTACAACTTTTCATCCACAGATAGATGGACAGACTGAGAGAGTCAATCAGATTTTGGAGGATATGCTGAGAGCTTGTGCGCTAGATTATGGATCTAGTTGGGACGATAATTTGCCATATGCAGAGTTTTCTTACAACAACAGTTATCAAACCAGTTTAAAGATGGCCCCTTTTGAAGCTTTGTACGGAAGGAGGTGCAGGACACCGTTGTCATGCGACAAAGTTGGAGACTGCCAGTTGTTTGGACCTGACTGGATTAAAGAGTCTAAACAAAAGGTGAGGTTGATTCGCGATAGGCTCAAGGTAGCCCAGTCCAGACAGAAAAGTTATGCAGATTCAAAATGTAAGGAGACAGTTTACGAAGTTGGAGATAGAGCTTATCTTTGAGTATCTCCACGTCGAGGAACAAAGCGTTTTGGAGTTAAAGGGAAGTTAGCGCCACGATTTGTAGGACCATATCGAGTTTTGGAGCATATGGGAGAAGTGGCCTGCAAGTTGGAATTACCCGAAGGATTGTCAGGAGTTCATGATGTATTCCACGTTTCCCAGTTGAAGAGATGTCACGCGGAGATGGCTTATATACCGTTGAGAGACACAATGCCTTTGGAAACTATTCAGTTGGATAATGATTTGACGTACGACGAGAAACCAATTAAGATCCTCGAGTTTGCCAGTCGAGTCACTCGCAGCAAGGTTATCAAGTTTTGCAAAGTTCAGTGGAGCCACCACACGGAGGATGAAGCCACTTGGGAACGAGAAGAAGATTTACTCAAATACCACCCTCACCTATTTTCTAGCCAACCCGAATCTCGAGGGCGAGATTCATCTTAAGGGGGGTAGGTTTGTAACATCCCAAATTTTCAATTTGGAATGTTATACATTAGATCATCATGCATATCATATTTTATTTTGCATTTTTGTTGATCCTAGAAATTCTACGCAACTCAATGACCCACGGAGAGAGTTGGGGATTTCGTTATTTTCATATTTGAGTTTTCTCAAATTTTGAGAATAGGATCATTTGATTTTATTTATTTTATCATCAATTATTTCTATTACAAAAATATGAGAGAGGGAATAAAATGTCTTTCCCAAAATAAAGAAATATTGAGGATCAAATAATAAAATCAAAATAAGATTTTTTTTCAGAGTTTTTCGGTGTTTTATTTGAATTTAGGAAAATGTGCGTTTTTCAAAATTGCATTTAGGTCCCAAATAAATGTTCACCTTGTGCGGCTTGATTTTAGAAGCCCGTGAAAATTTATTTCGGAATTTTTAGAGTCCGTTTAGTATTTCTTTTTATTTTTCTTCCGAGCGGAATAATTAAAAAACTACGAACCGACTTAACGGGCCGTGTCCGACCTGGACACTGGCCGGGGAGGGCTTTATAAGCCGAGGCCCAGCCCCGGGGGGAAACCCTAATCCGCGCCAATCCACCGCCACCGCCACCGCCGCCGGATCCCGCCACCGAGGTTCGCCGCGCCTCGTTTTCCGTGCCGTCGTTTAAAAAAATCGGTTTTCATCGGGTTTTTTAGTTTTGGTTTTTTAAAAATAGATTGGTTTTTCTGGTTTATTTAATTAGTGAGCGTTCGTCCGTTCGTTCGTTCTAGCGAGCGTTTGTCGTTTTTCTTTTTCTCGGATTAAATCCGCGATTTTTCTGATCACGATTCCTGATCCGATTTTCGTTTTAGTATAACTTTTTGCTCGTTTATCGGAATCAGGCGATTCAAGCGCCTAGAGTTTCGTCTCGAAACCCTCTATCCGTTTAACCAACTTAAACAAGGTTTTGCTACTATAAAATTTTCCCTAGATCCAGATTACTAGAACGAAGTTGTTTTCTTTCGCCTTTTGACTTTCGTTGCTTCGTTCGATTTGATTCTTTTTGCAAACCGGAGTTCTTAAGTTGAACCTTCTGGTTAGATCTCTTATTTGAGTTTTACCTGTGCATTAGATGAGTACTTATTGTATGCTTTGTTTGTTTGTCTGTGATAGAATACCCGGAGTGCGTCGCTTGTTACTTCGGATCGCTAGGTTTCGCGGATCATCAGCAAGGCAAGTAACACTTTGATCATACCTTTTCTACTACCCAGTTTTATTGCATTAGATCAATCCTCACACATTGCATGATTAGGATCTAATTAAATTGTGGGATGGGAAGTAGATGAGGTAGTACCTATTACCTGTTATTAACAAACCTTTGGGAGTTACTTCTATGTTTTCTTATTTTGCCATGCTATGCTAGTAGACATGGATTGGGTGAGTGATATCCATGAAAGATGTGAGATTTTTAATTAATGGTTTATTTAAGGTGGCAGCTTAAACACACATCTGGGTGGATTGAGGCACCTGGGTACTCCAGGACTTGCCTGTTTTCTTTTGGACCGCCACCCAGGCTCAAAGGGATCATGAGACTATTCATACTAGAAACTTCCGTGTGCAGCCAGAAGCTATTATGGGCTCTAGCATAGTTGACTAAGTTGTGCGAACTCTTACAGTGGTAGACTAGCAGATGTAGGGGATGTAGGTGGTATGGTCTACCCGTTCGTAAGGTGCTAGCGCTTTTGAAAGACCATGTCTCGGTCATCCGTCTTCTCAAACACCTTGTAGTGCGAGAAACCAAATGGAGGCGATCAAGTCTTGTGGGGAAAAGTGCGCAAACCTCTGCAGAGTGTAATAAACTAATCATGGTTAGCCGTGTCCCCGGTTATGGACATCTTGAGTATCTAGTACCTGGATTTTCATGTGAATCTCAACATGTTACTCTAAATTAATTTTGTTGGGTTATGTTTAATGATGATGCTTAATTGGAATTGAGAATGCTGTCAACCATTCTCAATGTTTAACAACTAACATGATAGTTAAATAAATTTATTCCTTTGAAGTAGGGAAAATTGGCTTTACGCAAAACTGTAACCATAGAGCTTTCCACCAGCCAAATATGCATATAGTATAGCTGTTTCATTCCATTACTCTCTATGTGTTACATTGCCAGCATATTCCATGTGCTGACCCGTTTCGGGCTGCAACGTTAATGTTGCAGACTTTTCAGACGACAATTAAGGAGTTTTTAGGTCGTGGTTCTATACTCAGTGTTGCCGTTGGAGTTGATGGACTCACTTATCTTCCAAGCCTTCCGCTGTTATCATTATTAGATGGCCTTAAGCCATATTTATTGCAATAAGTTCTCTTATGAGACACTCGATGTAATAAGTGTGTGATTGATACTCTGCTATAAATCCTCTAAGTACTGTGTGGTGTCAGCATTACTGATCCAGGGATGACACCAGAGCACATAGATCAGACTGTTTGAGGTCTGGTCACTACAGCTCGTTGAATCAAAGATGGTTATGTTTCCTAGCCATAGACATGAGTGGTCATTTGATTAACGGGAACACATCATTAGAGAATGATGTGATTTACTTGATGCATTCCGTTAGCTTAGCACGATGATCGTTTAGTTTCTCGCTATTGCTTTCCCCATAACTTATACATGTTCCTATGATTATGAGATCATGCAACTCCCGAATACCGGAGGAACACTTTGTGTGCTACCAAATGTCACAACGTAACTGGGTGATTATAGGTGCTCTACAGGTGTCTCCGATGGTGTTTGTTGAGTTGGCATAGATCGAGATTAGGATTTTTCACTCCGATTGTCGGAGAGGTATCTCTGGGCCCTCTCGGTAATGCACATCAATACATGCCCTGCAAGCTATGTGACTAATGAGTTAGTTGCGGGATGATGCATTATGGAATGAGTAAAGAGACTTGCCGGTAACGATATTGAACTAGGTATTGAGATACCGACGATCGAATCTCGGGCAAGTGACATACCGATGACAAAGGGAACAATGTATATCGTTATACAATTTGACCAATAAAGATCTTCATAGAATATGTGAGAGCCAATATGAACATCCAGGTTCCGCTATTGGTTATTGACCGGAGACGTGTCTCGGTCATGTCTACATAGTTCTCGAACCCGTAGGGTCTGCACGCTTAACGTTCGGTGATGATCGGTATTATGAATTTATGTGTTTGATGTACCGAAGGTAGTTCGGAGTCCCGAATGTGATCGCGGACATGGCGAGGAGTATTGAAATGGTCGACACATAAAGATTGATATATTGGATGACTATATTAGGACATTGGATGAGTTCCGGGGTCACCGGATAATTATCGGAGTGCCGAGGGGTTATCGGAACCCCTCGGGGAACTAATGGGCCAACATGGGCCTTGTGAGAGAGAGAGAGGAGGGGCCATAGGGCTGGCTACGCCCCCCCTTGGGAGTCTGAATTGGACAAGTGGGGGGGGCCTCTTTCCCTCCCTCTCCCCCTCTCTATCCTCCCCTCTCCTTCCTAGTTGGACTAGGAAAGGGGGAGTCCTACTCCTACTAGGAGGAGGACTCCTCCCTCTCCTTGGCATGCCCCAAGGCCGGCCAGCCTCCTTATCGGTGTCAAAACTGCGGATCTCGGGTAGGGGGTCCCGAACTGTGTGTCTAAGGCAGATGGTAACTGGAGGCAGGGGACACGATGTTTACCCAGGTTCGGGCCCTCTTGATGGAGGTAATACCCTATGTCCTGCTTGATTGTTCTTGATGATATGAGTATTACAAGAGTTGATCTACCACGAGATCGTAGAGGCTAAACCCTAGAAGCTAGCCTATGGTATGATTGTCCCTTTTCCTACGGACTAAACCCTTCGGTTTATATAGACATTGGAGGGGGCTAGGGTTACACAGAGTTAGTTACAAGGGAGGAGATCTACATATCCGTATTGCCTAGCTTACCTTCCACGCCAAGGAGAGTCCAATCCGGACACGGGATGAAGTCTTCAATCTTGTATCTTCATAGTCCAACAGTCCGGGCAAAGGATATAGTCCGGCTGTCCGGAGACCCCCTAATCCAGGACTCCCTCAGTAGCCCTGGAACCAGGCTTCAATGACGATGAGTCCGGTGCACAATATTGTTTTCAACATTGCAAAGCGGGTTCTTCTCCAAATTCTGAATATCTGCTAAGTAGTGTCCGGCTCCCCATAAATGTTGCACTTCTTGGCTTCTGCGCCCAATAAGGGCTATCTTCCACGTGGCGAGCGAATGCGAGGAGCCATGGCGTTTTTACATTCGCCCCCTAGCCCGGTAAATAAATCGTCTATTAAAGGGATGGGGATTCTTAGAACTAATCCACACCATCCTCCCACGGCAAGAGTCCATCGGAGCGCACTCGGAAAAATCCATTCCATCATGGCGGGCCATCGCAGCTCCTCCTCCCGCTCCCATAGCCTTAAGCCCGGTGATTGGGAGAAGTGTTCCGTCCCACACAGCCGATTAGTAGAGTTGCAGACCCAAGGATTTCTTCCTCCAGCGTATATGGTCCCCGTCCGAGCCGGGCTCGCCACCTATAATGGCGGGGAGCAAGCGGAGAGCTTCCCCAATCCCTCCAAGAGGGAGCGGGTATGCCTTGTCCCTTACTTACTAAGGGGACTCGGATTTCCAATTCATCTGTTCCTCCGCGGGCTCCTAGAGTTTTACGGCCTCCAGTTGCATAATTTCACCCCTGCTTCCATATTACACATCGCCGGTTATGTTGCCCTTTGTGAGTTGTTTCTGGGCTGCGAGGCTCATTTCGAGCTGTGGAAGAGGCTATTCTGCCTTGTGCCCAGCACACAGGAGGGGTCACTTTACCAAGTGGGCAGAGCCGAATATGGTGCATCGCTGAGACCGGATACCTATCCAGTACCCCGAAGAAGACGTCCGAAGACTGGCCTTCAGAGTGGTTTTACATGGAGGACGTCCCCCTTCCGGACCCTGTTCGGACGGGTGTTCCCGAGTTCAACAATGCTCCTCTGAATAAATGCTGAAGTTGGTGCCCACGGAGCCCCCAGGAGGAAGACAACAGAGAAGTCCTTTACCTGATGGACTAGATTAAAGTGTTGGCTCAATCAGGATTGACAATAATCGAGGTTATGTCAATATGCATAATGCAGGGGGTGCGGCCGCTTCAATATCGAGGGCACCCCATGTGGTGTTTTAACGGGGAAGATGATGCCACCCGCTCCGGGCGTAAGGGACCAGACTCTGCTGCTGCTTTAGCAAAAATTCTGTCCGAGTTGTTCAAGGGAGAGGAAGAGGAGTTCATCCGTATTAAGCCACAGGATGGATTCTCCATGTACAACCCTCCAAGCTGGGTGAGTTGTCACTCTTTACTCCCAACCTTCCCGCATTCTTCGTCGTAGATACTCACCTTGCCATTTCATAGCAGGAACTGCGAAAAGCTATAATGGAGGTCAACAACCCACCTCCCCAACCGGAGGACCCTGGCCGGGCCCTCGATCCCGGACTCGAAGAGGATCCGGACATATTTGTGGAGCTGATAGACATGCAATTCTATCAATTGAGCTGCGATGACACCATGGTGGCCATAACGGCCGACTATCCTGGACTACTCCCTGCATCGCACATAAGAAAAAACCAAAGTCCCAACTCCCAAAAAGGATCCCCTTTTATGCACTTCACATACCGTACACATATGGTGTTTTACAGGGAAGGCCTTCGGGACGCCGTGTCGAACCCGCAACAACTCGCCAACAAGGGGCACCGAAGCCGGGTAGGCCAAATAGGAAGGCGGCCAGGACGGAGACGCCGACGCAGAGGTATGACACAAAACCTTGCTCTGTGGTTGTTGTCTTTCTTAAAATATAATGATGTCCATGTTTCCTAGTAGAAAAAACGCTCGCCGGACTATATCCGGAGAGGCTGCCGATCATGCCTCAACCAGTCGGTCTCCAGGGCCGGACATAGAGGTGGAAGCTAACGCGGGGTAGACGCCGGATGTTCCTCCTACAGAGGATGCAGATAGATTATCCGCTAAAAATTCCAAAGTGGAGAGCGCCATGAATCACAGGCGTCGCCGAGTCGTACTCCGTGACACTTGTTTCTCCCAAGAGGCATTCAATGCCTTCAACTCGGGAGATGCGTACATCCGTGCTGCTCAAAATGGTCTTGCCAGAGCCAAGGACCAGTATGTAAAGGATATACGGGTAGGAAAATCTGACGATTATGTATATTAGTAGCCCCTGAGACTTGAAACAGTTGACACAACTGATTTAAGGATCATTATTTGTGCAAGTTCTTACAAAGAAGAATTCCCGACTGTCTCAAGAGCTGGAAGAGTTCAAGGCCCAGCTAGGGGCCGCTATTGCCGTGTTGAAGGAGTCCGAGAAGGGCCCCTCTGGTAATACTTGTTTCCATTGCAAAGAATACAGGTACCAGGTAGTATACGACATGCATGCAAATCTAACAAAAGATGTTGCAGATGACCCCGAAGTGAACCCGGAGGCCGTGGCGGTGAATGCGGCACGTGCTGATCGACAACTAAATGCTGGGGAGCGCGTGCTTACGCAAGTCAGGCAGGAGACAAATAATATCCAAGACGCCAATATCCGGCTGGGTGTGGAATTGAAAGATGTCCGAGCCCAGCTTGCGGACTTCGTGAAGGAGAATAAGCGGCTTCGGCGCGGCATTTTTAGTAAGTGCTTGAACGAACTATTAAAGGAGTTCGGCGAAGAAGCCGGCTAACAGAGTTATGTCTGCAGGTATGCTGACGGGTCGTCCCACGAAGGAGATGCCCGGGTCTTCGGTTGATCTTCTACCAGAGCTCTCACAACTGCATGAGCAAGTACGGTAGGTGATGCAAGGTATTGCCCAAGCCTTGTGGCCATCTGCGTCCCCACTAGGAGGCACAGGGGAGCTTATAGAGAAGCTCAAGGGAGCGCGGTGGCGCTTCCGATTATGGAAGATTTCTACCTGTCGACAAGGTGCAAGGGAAGCCTGGGCTATGGTGAAGACGCGATATACCAAAGCGGACCCAAACCACATGGCCGAGGTCAGACCTGTGTGGCCTGATGGGAAAGAGATCCCCGTCAGTTTAGCGTATGATCAAGTAGAATTAGCCGCAAAGTATTCCCAACAGGATTGTAGGCTAGACAGCCTGTTGGATGGTATATAAGAAGAATTAAATCAGCCTTAGTGACTGTGTACTTCAAGTGACATATGTAATGTCCCTAGCCGGATTGTAAATCATTTGTCATGGCGGACCTTTTCGCTTCAACCTCTGGACCCGATAGTCCGGAGTGTATCCGAATACCTGCTCGGTTATGTAAAAACCGGGGTATGCATGGAAACCAGGCGTAGGGGTCATAAGTGCTTGAACAGACAAGTACCCAACTAGCTATGTTATATTACATGGGTAGTAAGAAACATCTTCCAGGGAGAATAGTTCCATTAAGGGTTCCTTTCCCTGGGTACGCATGCCCTAATGTGCATATCCGAACTGCCAAAAGAGACGCAGGCTATAAACTTCTAGGGGCATGCGTCAAATTAAATAAAAGTCATCTTTTATTCACCGACCAAATATTCTCTTAAGAACGCTAGCTTTCGGCTTCACCCAGTTTGAGGTACACATCCGGCTGACCCGGCAGTAACAATCGCAGAGGTGCTCCCCTTATGCCCTAGCCGAATTAACGGGAACGTAGGGCATAAATACAAGAGCCAGGAAACCTAGCTTGGCCAAAACTTAAGTCATATCAATGCATATAATGGCGAAAAAAGGTACATGCGAAAGAATAACACATGTGTGGGGCATAATGCCCGGAAAAATAATTAGATTAAGCTTCTATGTAAGAAGCCCCCAGGTATAATGAGCGCGGTTAGCGCGTCAATATTGTGTAACCAAGACACTAGTTTAGCCCTTTAGGGCCTTGAAGAGAAAAAAGAGAGAAAGAGAGAAAAGACAGATATGTAAAAAATTGACGGAGGTAAGGAGACGAACATAGAGTCCGGCGCTAGGCATAGAATCTTCGGAGTCTGGCTGCGTTCCATGGGTTTGGCTCGAGTTGATTGTCCGATGCATCCCGCAGACGGTACGCTCCACCAGTCAAAACCTGGTCAATAATGAAGGGACCTTCCCATTTGGGCTTGAGCTTGTTCTTTTCCTTCTCCAGCAGGCGTACAACTAGTTCGCCAACATTATAGGTTTTGGCCTGCACTTCTCTGCTTTGATACCTTCGAGCCTGTTGCTGATAGAATGCGGAACGGGCTTTTGCCACGCCGGGCTCCTCCTCCAGGGTGTCCAAACTGTTCTGCCGATCGAGCTTGGCCTCTCTTTCTTCATACATGCGCACTCGAGGTGAGTCATGAATTATGTCGCAAGGCAGAACCGCCTCAATGCTGTACACCATAAAAACGGTGTGTATCCGGTAGTGCGATTCTGCATGGTCCACATCCCCCATAGTATGGAGTCGAGCTCCTCTACCCAGTGCGTGTTTGATTCCTTTAAGGACCGCACTAATCTGGGTTTAATGCCACTCATGATAAGACCATTCACTCGCTCGACTTGACCGTTAGTTTGCGGGTGATAGATAGAAGCATAATCGAGCTTGATGCCCATGTTGCTGCACCAAAGTTTCACCTCGTCGGCTGTAAAGTTCGTGCCGTTGTCAGTGATGATGCTGTGGGGGACGCCATAACAGTGTACAACCCCGGATATGAATTCTATCACCAGTCCAGATTCAGCCGTTTTGACAGGTTTGGCTTCTGTCCATTTGGTGAATTTATCCACCATGACCAGTAAGTATTTTTTCTTATGGGTTCCCCCTTTAAGGGGTCCGACCATATCAAGCCCCCAGACCGCAAAGGGCCAAGTAATGGGGATTGTTTGGAGAGCGGTAGGCGTCATATGGCTTTGCTTTGCAAAAAGCTGGCAACCGACGCAATGTTGGACCAGATGCTGCGCATCTGCCCAGGCTGTCGGCCAATAGAAACATGTACGGAAGGCCTTGCCTACAAGGGCCCGGGCTACGGCGTGATGGCCGCCGAGTCCGGCATGGATTTCTGCCAAAAGTTTCCGCCCTTCCTATTCAGAGATGCACCTTTGAAGGACTCCTGTTGTGCTTTTCTTATAAAGCTCTCCCTCGTGGACCTTGTAGGCTTTAGATCGCCACACTATGCTGCGTGCCTCATTTTGGTCCTTGGGTAGTTCCTGCCTTGTTAGGTAGGCCAGGAATGGTTCTATCCACGGGGCGATGCCGGCCATTATCACGTGGGCTGAAGGTGTTATTTCGATGGCAGAGCCTCCGATTGTGTCAGAGTGTTCGGTATCTGATGTTGTGGCCGGGTCCGGATTATTGTTACCGGTGTCCCCCTCCCATACCACGGATGGCTTAAATAGTTTTCCAGGAAGATGTTGGGTGGGACAGGGGCACGTTTAGCGCTGATACGGGCAAGGATATCCGCCGCCTGATTGTTTTCCCGAGCCACGTGGTGGAATTCAAGCCCCTCGAACCGAGCTGACATTTTGAGGACGATGTTGCGGTATGCCTCCATTTTCGGATCCTTGGCATCGAAGTCTCCATTTATTTGAGATATTGTGAGGTTTGAATCCCCATGCACCTCCAGGCGCTGAATGCCCATGGAAACTGCCATCCGGAGACCGTGTAATAGGGCCTCGTATTCGGCTGCGTTATTGGAGTATGTGTATAGTATTTGGAGTACGTATTGAACTGTATCTCCGGTGGGGGACGTCAGGACGACGCCAGCCCCCAGACCAGCCAGCATTTTAGAGCCGTCGAAGTGCATGATCCAATTGGAGTACGCACCGTACTCTTTAGGGAGTTCGGCTTCTGTCCATTCGGCGATGAAATCGGCCAATACTTGCGACTTAATGGCTTGCCATGGTTTATATGTTATGTCGAACGGGAGGAGCTCGATAGCCCATTTGGCAATCCGGCCCGTGCCATCGCGGTTGTTTATTATGTCGTTGAGTGGTACTTCGGAGGCCACCGTAATTGAACACTCTTGAAAGTAGTGTCGTAATTTCCGGGATGCCATGAATACCGTGTATGCTATATTTTGATAATTTGGGTACCATGATTTGCATGGAGTGAGGACAATGGATACATAATATACCGACTTTTGAAGTGGGAATTTATGTCCGTCCGCCTCTTGTTCGACAACGAGCACTGCGCTTACGACTTGGTGAGTTGCCTCTATATATAACAGCATTGGTTCGCCGATGTTTGGCGCGGCCAAGATTAGGTTGGTGGCCAGGATGGCTTTTATTTCTTCAAATCTAGTCGTGGCTGCTTCCGTCCACTCGAAGTGTTCGGTGCGCTGAAGAAGGCGATAAAGGGGAAGTGCCTTTTCTCCTAATCGGGAGATAAAGCGGCTTAAGGCCGCCACACATCCAGTTAATTCCTGGATTTGCTTGAGGTCAGTTGGGATAGGCAAATGCGACAGAGCCCGGATTTTAGCCGGATTTGCTTCAATTCCTCTACTGGAGACGATAAAGCCCAGGAGCTTTCCGACGGGTACGCCAAAAACGCATTTTTCCAGATTGAGCTTAATGTCGTATGTTCGGAGATTGTCGAACGTGAGCCTCAAGTCGTCTATTAAGGAGTCGACGTGTCTGGTTCTAATGAACACATCATCGACGTATGCCTCCACTGTTTTGCTGATTTGCTTTTCCAGACATGTCTGAATCATGCGCTGATACGTTGCGCCAGTGTTTTTGAGCCCGAAGGGCATTGTGTTAAAACAGAAAGGGCCGTATGGAGTGATAAATGCCATTGCGGCTTGGTCGGACTCTGCCATCTTAATTTGGTGGTAACCGGAGTATGCGTCGAGGAAGCACAATGAGTCGTGTCCTGCGGTAGCGTCGATAATTTGATTGATGCGAGGGAGGGGGAAGGGATCCTTTGGGAAAGCCTTATTAAGGTCCTTGAAGTCGACGCATAGGTGCCAGGATTTGTCCTTCTTTGGCACCATCACCAGGTTTGCTAGCCAGTACGGATGCTTTATTTCTCTAATGAATCCGGCCTCCAGTAATTTGGCAAGCTCCTCTCCCATGGCTTGTCGCTTAGGTTCGGAGAAACGCCGAAGAGTCTGCTTGACCAGCTTGAATCCTTTTAGAATGTTAAGTCTATGCTCGGCCAGCCCGCGTGGGATTCCTGGCATGTCTGAAGGATGCCACGCGAATATGTCCCAATTCTCGCGCAGGAACTTTCGTAGTGCGGCGTCTACAGCGGGGTTTAACTGTGCCCCAATGGATGCTGTTTTTGTGGGGTCCGTTGGATGGACTTGGAATTTGACTATTTCATCCGTTGGTTTAAAGGAGGTGGACTTGGATCTTTTGTCTAGTATCACGTCGTCTCTGTCCACTATGGAGTGCAGCGTGGTTAACTCCTCCGCTACAAGGGCTTCGGATAATGCCTCGAGGGCCAGTGCGGCTGTTTTGTTCTCGGTGCGGAGTGCTATGTCCGGATCGCTAGCTAGAGTGATGATTCCATTGGGTCCAGTCATTTTGAGCTTCATGTACCCGTAATGGGGTATGGCTGAAAAATCGTGAATGCATCCCGCCCTAGAAGGGAGTGGTATCCGCTACTGAACGGGGTCACTTGGAATGTGATTTCTCCGGACCTGTAATTCTCCAGAGTGCCGAATACCATATCTAGTGTGATTTTCCCAGCGCAACGTGCCTCCCGACTGGGGATGATTCCTCGGAAGGTCATGCTACTTTGCTTAATATGGTTGCTATCTATTTCCATTTTTTGAAGAGTCTCCTCATAAATGAGGTTTAATCCACTTTAGTGAGCCGAAAGCTGCCCACAATTGGACTGAGGACCAAAGCGGCTGGTGCTCGGGCTGTTCGGAATTTAGGTTCATCACTGGCATTGAAGGTGATAGCCGTGTCGCTCCATGGATTTATTGCTCCACGTGGCAGACTTCGGCAAGGCTGCGAAGTGCTCACTTACGCCTATTATTTGAGGCGAAGGTCTCGAAGACCGTCAATACTATATTGTTATCCACGGGAAGGTGTTCTGAGGTATTTTGAATGAGGATATCCTCACCGCTCTTGGCCACCTGCCGGAGTACCCAACATGCTCTAAGGCTGTGTGTTGATATGGTATCCGCTGTACTATGAATTTTGCAAGGCCCGTTAAGCCATCCCTCCAATACGGTTCCACGCCCTGTAGTGGGCTTTTGCTTCTTTGTAATTGAGTCGGGCGACTTATGAGAGTGCACCCTTTTAGTTCGGACTGGGGGTTTTGTCAGAGCCGGATTATCCCAAAATTGTGTTTGGGTTTTCCACGCGCTTTCCGTCGTGCAGTATTTCCGTACTATGGTCGCCAAGTCAACGAAGTGCGCCATGTCAAGGCGACTTATGGCGTTGAGGATTCCCTTGTCTGTGCAATTGTTGCAAAAGAACGAAATTGCGTCTTCCTCGCGACAATCCTTGACCTTGTTCATTACAAGGAGGAATCTGGCCCAATAGTGATGTACTGTCTCTTGGGGCACTTGCCTAATGTGGAAAAGATCGTCTGTATCTGGGTGGGTGGGTGGATTTAAGTCCAGACCTTGACCCAATCTGAGATCCCGGGGCAGGGGAGTTTCTGATCTTGGAAGTTCGGGCTCTGGGATGTTGCCTCGCGGGTTCGGTATGCAGCCTGATTCTAGGTTCAGGGTTAGGGCGATGTCCTCCCGTGAGCGGGTATCCGGCTCGGAGAGCTCGGGAATCCGGACATAGTTCGTCCTCAGGATAGAGGGAGAATCGCCGCAATGCTCCTCCACCACTGCTATCTGATGGGTGACCGGCGGAGAGTTAATCTCCCTTTGGTTGGGTTTAAGCCCGATCCGATCATAGTCCGTGGCGACTCCTAGAGCGGTGATGCGATCCAAGAGCTCGTTCAAAGAGGAGTGCTCCATTGGATCCATCTGCTCGGCGAATTTCGAGCCGATGTGGAGGCTATTTTTGATGACCCGAGAAGTCATCGTCGGTGCAGCGGCCGAGCGGGCAGTCATGACGAAGCTGCCTAGTCGGAGAGTTTGGCCTACAGCCAGGGCTCCACCAGAGGTGATGTTGTCCTTGAAAACGAGACAGGCCATCCCTCCTTATGATGACGACACAGTGGAACTCTCAATGAAAGCACCAATGTTGGTGTCAAAACCGGCGGATCTCGGGTAGGGGGTCCCGAACTGTGCGTCTAAGGCGGATGGTAACAGGAGGCAGGGGACACGATGTTTACCCAGGTTCGGGCCCTCTCGATGGAGGTAGTACCCTACGTTCTGCTTGATTGTTCTTGATGATATGAGTATTACAAGAGTTGATCTACCATGAGATCGTAGAGGCTAAACCCTAGAAGCTAGCCTATGGTATGATTGTCCCTTTTCCTACGGACTAAACCCTCTGGTTTATATAGACACCGGAGGGGGCTAGGGTTACACAGAGTCGGTTACAAGGGAGGAGATCTACATATCCATATTGCCTAGCTTGCCTTCCATGCCAAGGAGAGTCCCATCCGGACACGGGACGAACTCTTCAATCTTGTATCTTCATAGTCCAACAGTCCGGCCAAAGGATATAGTCCGGTTGTCCGGAGACCCCCAAATCCAGGAGTCCCTCACTCCCCCTTGCTCCTTTACATACGGGGGCAGGGGTCCACCCTAGAACACACAAGTTGATTGTTTCTAGCCATGTGCGGTGCCCCCCTCCACCACCACCTCGGTCATATCATAGCGGTGTTAGGCGAAGCCCTGTTCTGGTAGCATCATCACCACCGTCATCATGCCGTCGTGCTGACGAAGCTCTCCCTCGACACTCTGCTGGATCATGAGTTCGTGGGACGTCACTGAGCTGAACGTGTGCAGATCACGGAGGTGTCATACTTTTGATACTAGGATCGGTCGACCATGAAGATGTACGACTACACCAACCGCGTTGTTATAACACTTCCGATTATGGACTACGAGGGTACGTAGACAACACTCGCCCCTCTCATTGATATGCATCACCATGATCTTGCGTGTGCGTAGGATTTTTTTTGAAATTACTGCGTTCCCCAACAAGTGGCTGGCGGGTGTCAGTTTCTCCAACTTTGGTTGAATCGAATTCAATGAACAGGGTTCTTTCTGAAGATCAAAATGCAATAACTATACCACGTTGTGGTTTTTATGCCATAGGTAAGAACGGTTCTTTCTAATCTCGTAGCAGCCATGTAAAACTTGCAACAACAAAGTAGAGGACGTCTTACTTGTGTTTGCTGGGAAATTATGTGATGTGATATGGTCAAGACGTGATTATATAAATTGTTGTATGAGATGATCATGTTTTGTAACATAGTTATCGGCAACTGGCAGGAGCCATATGGTTGTCACTTTATTGTATGAAATGCAATCGCCATGTAATTGCTTTACTTTATAACTAAGCGGTAGCGATAGTCGTAGAAGCAATAGTTGGCAAGACGACAACGATGCTTCGATGGAGAACAAGGTGTCAAGCCGGTGACAATGGTGATCATGACGGTGCTTTGGAGATGGAGATCAAAAGGCACAAGATGATGATGGCCATATCATATCACTTATTTGATTGCATGTGATATTTATCCTTTATGCATCTTATTTTGCTTAGTACGGAGGTAGCATTATAAGATGATCTCTCACTAAATTTCAAGGTATAACTGTTCTCCTTGAGTATGCACCGTTGCTACAGTTCGTCGTGCCGAGACACCACATGATGATCGGGTGTGATAAGCTCTACGTTCACATACAACGGGTGCAAGCCAGTTTTGCACATGCAGAATACTCGTGTTAACTTGACGAGCCTAGCATATGCAGATATGGCCTCGGAACACTAAGACCGAAAGGTCGAGCGTGAATCATATTGTAGATATGATCAACATAGTGATGTTCACCATTGAAAACTACTCCATCTCACGTGATGATCGGACATGGTTTAGTTGATATGGATCACGTGATCACTTAGATGATTAGAGGGATGTCTATCTAAGTGGGAGTTCTTAAGTACTATGGTTAATTGAACTTTAATTTATCATGAACGTAGTACCTGATAGTATTTTGCATGTATATGTTGTTGTAGATAAATGGCCCGTGTTGTTGTTACGTTAAATTTTAATTCATTCCTAGATAAAGCTAAGTTGAAAGATGAAGGTAGCAACTACGCAGACTGGGTCCGTAACATGAGGATTATCCTCATTGCTGCACAGAAGAATTATGTCCTGGAAGCACCGCTACATGCCAAACCCGCTGCAGGAGCAACTCTAGATGTTATGAACACCTGGCAGAGTAAAGTTGATAACTACTCGATAGTTTAGTGTGCCATGCTTTATGGCTTAGAACCGGGACTTCAACAACGTTTTGAACATCATGGACCATATGAGATGTTCCAGGAGTTGAATTTAATATTTCAAGCAAATCAGATTGAGAGATATGAAGTCTCCAATAAGTTCTACAGGTGCAAAATGGAGGAGAATAGTTCTGTCAGTGAACACATACTCAGAATGTCTGGGTACCACAATCACTTGACTCAGCTGGGAGTTAATCTTCCGGTTGATAGTGTCATTGACAGAGTTCTTCAATGACTGCCACCAAGCTACAAAAGCTTTGTGATGAACTATAATATGCAAGGGGTGGATAAGACAATTCTTGAGCTCTTCGCAATGCTAAACGAAGCGGAGGTAGAAATCAAGAAGGATCATCAAGTGTTGATGGTCAACGAGACCACTAGTTTCAAGGAGAAGGGCAAAGGGAAGAAGGGAGACTTCGAAGAACGGCAAGCAAGTTGCTGCTCAGGTGAAGAATCCCAAGTATGGACCTAAGCCTGAGACTGAGTGCTTCTACTGCAAAAGGACTGGTCACTGGAAGAGGAACTGCCCCAAGTATTTGGAGGAGAAGAAGCATGTCAAAGTGAAAGGTATATTTGATATACATGTTATTGATGTGTACCTTACTAATGCTCGCAGTAGCGCCTGGGTATTTAATAGTGGTTCTGTTGCTAATATTTGCAAATCGAAACAGGGGCTACGGATTAAGCGATGATTGGCTGAGGACGAGGTGACGATGCGCGTGGGAAATGGTTCCAAAGTTGATGCGATCGACGTCAACACACTTCCTCTACATCTACCTTCGGGATTAGTTTTAGACCTGAATAATTGTTATTTGGTGCCAGCATTAAGCATGAACATTATATCTGGATCTTGTTTCACTACAAAAAAAGACACATCCATGACATTTTGGGCCAAACGAATTTTTTTCTATCATACATATGACGCTTCTATGATGATAATTGTGACAAAACCCGGTATCATCATAGATGTGGTGGGCTCCTACTTCTATGACAAAAAATCATGGCAGAAAATGGGCTTTTCGTCCTGGGCGGGCTGGAGACGCAGCTGCATGACATTCTTTGGGCCATCCATGACGGAAAAAGCCGTGGTAGAAGCGAGGGGAGGAAAATTTTGGGGAGTTCCTGGTTACGGTGGGATGTTGGGGGCCGAGCGATGCACGTTTCTCTCGTACACGTACGCGCGTGTGTGCGAGGCGTTGGCTCTAACTGAACCCGAGCGAGGCGTTGGGCTCTAACTGAACCCGAGCGATTGCACTACAGGCTACGTGTTACTGAACCCGAGCGATCGATCGATGGCTGTTAACTAAACCCGATCGAGCGATTCCTTCGCTACTTCTGCTAACTGAAGCCGATCAATTGGATGAACAG
>NC_041382.1:165189491-165206323 GCF_002162155.2 Triticum dicoccoides
AGGGCTGGATGAACAGTAGACGGTGGAGGGGTGCCCGTGGAGGGGTGGTTGAACAGGACCCCGTGGTGTGGAGGGCTGGATGTATAGTAGATGGTGGAGGGGCGCCCGTGGAGGGGTGTTTGAACAGTAGCCGGTGGAGTAGCGTGCGGTGGAGGCTGGATGAACAGGAGCCCGTGGAGACTGGAGGAGGTCAACGGTAGCCTGTGGAGGCTGGAGGAGGTCGACGGTGGAGATGAACAGTATCCCGTGGAGTCCTATTTTGCGGTACACCACACCCCTCCCGATGAACAGGACCCCCGTTTCGACCGTAGGAGGTCCGTTTTGTCCGTTTTGCGATACGCCACATCCCTCCCGATCAACAGGACCCCCGTTTCGACCGTAGGAGGTCCATTTTGTACGTTTTGCGGTACGCCACACCCCTCCCAATCAACAGGACCCCCGTTTCGACTGTAGGAGGTCCGTTTCCTCCGTTTTGCGGTACACCACACCCCTCCCGATCAACAGGACTCCGTTCCGAACGTAGGAGGTCCGTTTCCTCTGTTTTGCGGTACGCCAGGCCTTGTTTCCATCGCCTGTTCCATCCAAGCCCCCCCGATGAACACGACCACTCATTCCGTTTCGACCCAGCCGGTTGGCTCCCATGCGTTATGTTGCCTCCCGATGAACACGACGCATTCTGTTGGCTCCCCATGAACACAACGCATTCCGTTGCCTCCCCATGAACACGACGATGACGTTGTTTCTCCGTTCCGTACGTATGCACGAGTTGGCGTTCGAGACCCCGCCCGTATGTACACATACGTGGCCGTATTTTCTATCTTGCACCCTGGCCAATGTACGTACATGTACATGCTACGTGCGCGCCTCTACTATGACACATACGCGCCTCTACTACGACACGTGCGCGCCTCTACATCCACCAATATATATGTACGTACACGTTCGTGACCAGAATGACAACGCTACGTACGCTTCGACTAGGTGGGTCCCGATTGTCAAGCACTTCCTTGCGTGCGAAGATGTAGCTGGTGTCAGGACCCCGACTCAATGCCACATAGGTCTAGCATGTAACACCTCATATCACTTTGCGGCCTCACGCACGGTATTCCCACGGGTGTCGCCTTACCTTTGCCCGGGACCGTTTGCGCCTTTTGGCACACGTATATGACAGTGTCGCTAGCACCCATATGATAAGGAGCCCGGGCTGACATGGCTAGTCGTAAATCCAAAGTGGCACATACTTACAGGGACAGGCATCCATGACCCAGCATCGAACGTGTCGGTCATCAGCGAGTGAATCCAGGCTGTAGCACTGGGCTAGCAGGACTCCGGTGAACCGGGCTGTAGCGGGCTAACAGGACTCCGGTATTCATCGCGTGACATTTCCCCGAAGGGACAGACACAGGAACGAAGAAGGACACATGCCGGCCAGCCTAAGTGTCCTGGAGCAGTAGCAAGCTACCATGGCTCGGTGGAAACACTAGGAGACATTTCCCGGTAAGAGAGGCTACCAAGGATAAACAACTAGGTTGCCAGATCCCACACATACCAAGCATTTCAATAACATACACACAATATGCTCGATATGTGCAAATACAACATGGCATCACAACATGACTCTACAACTCAAGTATTTTAATCAATAGGCTCCGAGGAGCGAGATATTACAAACATGGGTCTCATGACCCAACACTCAGAGCATACAAGTCAAAGCACAAGCGGAAGCTATCATGTCTGGGTACAGACATCTATAAATGAAAAAGGCTGAGAAGCCTGACTATCTACCAGATCCTGCCGAGGGCACAAGATCGTAGCTGAGGTAACAAGCTAAACATCGAAGTCCACGCGGAACTACTAGTGAGACCGAAGTCTCTCTGCAAAAACATAAAATAGGCAAACGTGAGTACAAATGTACCCAGCAAGACTTACATCAGAACTATCTACATATGCATCATTATCAACAAAGGGATGGTGGGGTTTAACTGCAGCAAGCCAGCTTTGACTCGGTGGCTATCCTGAACTACGACTGCAAATAACTCTTTTGAGGTGGCGCACACGAGTCCACATATTCACCATATCAATACACCACTATGGATCCGCTCCCGTCTCCCTACGAGAACGCCATCCATAGCACTCACGCTTATCTTGCGTATTTTAGAGTATCCACTTTCACTTGTCTATGAACTGATATAAGCAACCCAGAAGTCCTTTTCCGCGGACACGGCTATTCGAATAGATGATGTTAACCCTGCAGGGGTGTACTTCTTCACACACGCTCTCACCACTTACCGCCGTTTACACGACATGTACTCGGCAAACTTCAAGCGGAAGCCCAACGTGGGTGTCGGCCACGACCTACCTAATCACCTAAGTCTCTAGTCCAGGTTTATCGCCTATTCGGGTTCCATCCATGAGGAGATCCGGCCGGAGTTTCGCTCACAGCCCCAAACGATGTGAACAGGGTTCCCGAGACACCAAACGGGCGCCCGGTACACCGTGCCACGTGCCTACCGCATCACAGCCCACCCCTACGGTCAGCGCTGCCCACGGCCTCCAGCATACTACAAACACCAGAAACTACTTGCAACTCCTGGACAGAGGACAAGGGTGATCAAGAAGCCGAGAGGGTCCATTGGTTTCGGGCCCAATGCGTGGTAGTAGCTGAATCATGGATCACAAACACAGAACTCAGTTCATGAGGACGGCTGCAATGAGACAACCCACCATGTACTCCTACATGGCCTCTCACCACTACCTTTACCAAAACGTGTTCACACACTTAGCTCACACAGTAGGACATGTTCACACGCCTCTGATTCATCCCCGATGAATCAGACCTGACTCAACTCTAAGCAGTAGCAGGCATGACAATCAAGCATGAATGAGTAGGCACATCAGGGCTCAAACAACTCCTACTCATGCTAGTGGGTTTCATCTATTTACTGTGGCAATGACAGGTCATGCAGAGGATAAAGGGGTTCAGCTACCGCAGCAAGTAACAGATGAATCGATGTTGTCCTAATGCAGTAAAAGAGAGCAGGAGCGAGAGAGTGGGATTTTATCGGAATGAACAAGGGGGTTTTGCTTGCCTGGCACTTCTGAAGATAACATTGAGTCTTCATCAGTGTCAACGATCACATCATCGGTATCACGTCTATCGAAAGGGGGCAATCACCGGCAACTGAGGAAAGACACAATCAATGCAATGCACAATATGATGCATGCTCATGACATGGCAATATGAATGTGTTTTGAGCTAATGCAACTAGCAACAGATTAAATGAAGTTGGTTTGAATATAATATTCAAATTCGAACTCCATATGTGATTATTCAAATGCCATTTAATTGATTTGTGCTAAACAGCAACTATAAGTTGTTCTAACATGCATGAAAATGGTACAGATGGATTCCTTGAATTTTTCTGATAATTTTTCATATATAAATTATTTAATTTGGAGCTACGGTTGAATTTCTATGAATTCTAGAAGTTTTAGGCATTTTCTGAAATTATTAAATCATTTAAGATTTATTTAAATTCCAGAAAGGAATTATTGCGTCATCATGACCTCATAGTGACGTCAGCAGGTCAACGGGCGCCGTCCAGGTCAAACCTGACCAGTGGGGTCCACTGGTCAGTGACTGGGGCTGGATAGTGCCAATGACAGGTGGGGCCGGGTCAACAGACACGTCAGCACGGTCAAAGCTGACGTGTGGGCCCATGGTGGTTAGGTTAACACTTAACAGAAAATAATAAAGATTAACTAAGGGCGTGGGGCCCATACGTCAGTGGCTCTGGGGAGGGTTAGCTGGGTCATTAGTGGTTAACTAGACCGGGGTTAGGCCGACGGCTCGTCGCCGGCGAGGTCAGTGGCGGCGGAGCGCGTCGGGTTTCGCCCACAGGCGACCATTTGGACGGCGGGTTGGTCCTACGCGTAGCTGGGGGTCGCGCGCGTCTGGTAGTGCAAGTGGGAGGAGCTGGGGTGGAGCGGGCTCGCCGGAGTCGAGCTCGTTGCGGCGGCCGGAGTTCGGGCAACGGCGGGTTCGGCGCTATGGTGCATGGGAGGAGGGGTTGGTGGGCGCTACGGGCTCCTGGGAGTGCTCTGAGTACGTCTGCGTGCTCGGTTTGGACGGAGGTGAACCAAAACGACGACGGCGACAAGTCCGGCGCCGGTGAGGTCTCGGTCTCGACGGAAACGACGGATACGACGAGCTAATGGACATGGGAGAAGGGGGGGTCGGTAGAGGAGCTCACGGCGGATGCAGGGGTGGCTTCGGCGTGCTCGGGGAAGCACCGGAGCGTGCGCAGCGGCAAAGGGGATCTCTGACGGCCGACGACGAAGATGACGAAGATGGTGATGATGCAGGGCCTCCGGCGCCGTGTAACTCGGTGGAGAGGACGAGGAAGATGCGGCGGAGCTTCTGGGCTGCTCGAGGGGGCGAGGGAGAGGCGATGGCTGCGGTGGTGCTCGTCGGTGGCGACGGGCTCTGTTCGGTCGCGGGAGGGAGAGGGAGCAGAGGGGGATAGGGACGGAGGGAAGGAGCGAGGGGAGTGAGAGAGGGAGCCAGGGGCTGCGTGGCGTCGCGGGAGGTGACTAGGGGAGGAGGTGGCCGGGGCGCGTGGCCGCACGCGCCGGGCGCGTGCCCGTCCTCGTGGCAAGGGAGGAAGGCGACAGGGGGGTAGCGGTGGCGGGCTGGGCCGGCCAGCTGCAGTGCTGGGCCGGTTTGGCTACCAGGTGAGCGCCAGGTAGCTTCTGCTCCCTTTTTTTAATTTCTGTTCTGTTTTATTTTTATTTAATTCTTTTGCCACTGTTTTGAATTTAAAATAATTCAAACAATGCCAAGAACTCCTCTGAATATTTTATATTGCCAAATGGACTTTTCCAAAAGCTTATAAAATATATCAGGGGTATTTGAAATTATATTCTAATTATATGAATATAATTCAAATTCAAATAGCTAATGAATTAAATCCAAAGTCCCAAAAATAATTCCTTAAAAATGTTCAATATTTTGGTTGGGACCAGAACCCTTACCAAAAATTATCAAACATTTAAGAAGAGCATTTTGGAGCAATGAATGAGATTTCTAGGGTTTTTGCCCCTCTTTTATTTAAGTTTTTGAGGCTTCCAAAATTCCCTCAGTTCAAAATTTTCAGAATTTAAACATGATGCACACATGAGCTAGCCTAGAGCACTACCAGCAGCTAGGGATGTGACAGCTGGTGGGTCCCAGCAGTCAGGGGGCGAATCGTTTTTTTGCCCGGACGCACTTCCTTGCGTGCGAAGATGTAGCTGGTGGGTCCCAGCAGTCAGGGGGGCAAATCATTTTTTTGCCCGGACGCACTTCCTTGCCTGCGAAGATGTAGCTGGTGGGTCCCAGCAGTCAGGGGAAACGTTTTTTTGTGAAATACGGTGGCCCGTCCGGTGGGTCCCCGCTGTCAGGTGGAGGAATCATTATTTTGCGTGTAATAAGGAGGCACTTCCTTGCTGCGGCTGTGGACCCAGCTGTCAACCTCTCCACGTACAGTCCACGTCCGATGGAAGTCGTTCCTTGACCATGTTGACCACGCTGCGCCGAGAGCACCACGGCGGTGGACGACGGCGAGGACTAGGAAGGGGACGACTCGGAGCCGGGGAAGACGCATCAGTGGATGCCAATGCGAAGAGGAGTATGAGGGTTCACTGGTTCAGCTGCAGTGTGAGGCTGCTGTCGCTGCAGAATAACAGGGGGTGTGGGTGAGTAGAGGGATGGCCTAGCCAGCGGTGGGAGTAGTAGGGGGCGGTGAGGCCTCCGCGGCATCACATCCGGCCACAGGAGGCAGGAGCACGAGGCACGACCGGCGCTGGTTTGGGCGGCTGGAGCAAGAAGACCAGAGGTTGAAGAAGCACGATGGCCGTTGGATGAACATCGTACGGTAACAGGAGCTAGAATCGTTCATATTGACTAAGTTGGCAAAGCCCTCCGTCCCTGTCAACTTGGTAGGCCCACAAGTCAGCCTCCCACTATGCTGGGTTCCAGCTGGCAGGGGGAATATTCATTTTTTGTGCGTAATAAGGAGGCACTTCCTTGCGTGCGAACATAGCTGGTGGGTCCGACATGTCAACGGGGGCACGTTATTTTCACGAAATACAGAGGCCCTTCCGGTGGGTCCCAGATGTCAGGTGGAGGAATCATTATTTTGCGCGTAATAAGGAGGCATTTCCTTATGTGCGGCCATGGACCTAGCTGTTAGCCTCTCCACGCACAGTCTACTTCTGATGGTGTCGTTCGTTGACCACGTTGACCATGCCGCGCCGAGCGCATCCAAGGTGGTGGACGACGGCGAGGCCCCGGACAGCAACGAGCCGGAGATGGGAAGACGCGGGAGTAGAGTCGCAGACGAAGAGGTGTACGAGGGTTAACTGGTTCTAGTGCGGTGTGGTTCGGCAGTCGGTGGAGAAGAACGGAAGGTGTGGAGGGGTGGAGGGATGGCCTGGCCAACGGTGGAGTAGCGCTTCATAGCGAAGCGTGCAAAGCAGAGCTGCTAGCAGCAGGAGGCGGGAGGTGGTCCCGGCGGTGCTGGAGGAAGAAGACGAGAGATTGAAGATGGATGCCGATCATTGGATGTAAATCCAACGGCTAACATGTCAGAATCATTTATTGACTAAATTGACAACGACTTGCGTTGGCTTCCACCTATTGGCCCACATTTCAGCCTCCAAAAATGTGACACATATTCAACCCATTTTTTCAGAATTTACAATCTTTTTTTTGCACGGTAGAATTTACTTTCAATTTGATATTTTTTTGAATTACAACCATTAGCTGGGCTGGGTGAACAAATAATGTGGCGTCCATGCGGCCCATTTATTTTATTTCCTAAAAAATTACAGGCCATTTGTACTTTCTCGAAATACACGATTTTGCTGGGCTGATTCTAATTATAATGTTGGGTTGGGGCAGTAATGTTATCAAAAAATAAAAAGGGGCCAAGCATTTTGTTATAAATATATTTAAATAATAAGTGATATTATTACATTCATCCTTAAATCTTACCAAG
Organism: Triticum dicoccoides; assembly: GCF_002162155.2. NCBI lineage: Eukaryota > Viridiplantae > Streptophyta > Magnoliopsida > Poales > Poaceae > Triticum > Triticum dicoccoides. Next base: position 165,196,532 of record NC_041382.1, read on the forward strand.
CTTTTGTACACAATCACTAGGATTTTCATGCGAAAACAATCCAGGATTTTACTTGTTAAGAAATTATTTTTATAAGTTAATAAGATGTGGGATATTGTTTTCTTACATATGTAAGTATCTGTTAAATATATGATGACAATAAAAATAATATATAATAACATATAAAATAATTTAAATATATATAATATAGTTAGAAGGGAAACATAAGTTGGACCTAGCGTTCCTATTCTTATATAGAAAAATAGAACAGACCTCTGCGTTTTCTTCAAAAAAATACATAAATTGGGCTGCCAAAAATAAAACCTCGGATGAGAGGTCCATAGGCCGGTCGATACATGACGGCCCTAAGAAAATACAAATAGGCCTATGGACCTCGCATCCGAGGTCGTGGGCTGCGCATGTTAAAAATGAAAGCCTAGACGGAGCAGCCCAAAACCACGTCCAACACTTGCCAAAACTTCGTCCCTCGTTTTCTTTGTGTTTTGCACACTTGACATTGTGTGGGCATTTTGACTGTGCATCATATGAAGATGTGCTATGCATGAATGTTGATCAGCATGATGTTAACTTGCTGGTAGTTCCATTTTCGACCATGAATAAAACTTCCAACATGATGTTAACCCTGTTTGAAAAGGCCGTGTTAATATAAATGCTCTGCCTCTGAAAGTTGCAGTTTCTTATCTGAAACTGAAACTTGCAATTTCTTCTCTGAGAATCACATTGTCTGCACTTTTATACTCCTATTAAACTACATTTTTTAAGTGCTAAAAATATATCTCTAGAATTCATAAAATACTTCATATGCTCAATACTGAAAATCTGAAATTCAAAAGACATTCATATCTGAAAGTACTCTCAAAATACACAACACAAAACACAATTTACAACCTGCAAATACTGACAACCCTAAGCTCCTCCTAACAATTCACAACCTACCCGACTATTGGACTGGGGGGACAGCCCCCTCCTATTCCTCGGCGACAGACAACCGCCCCGTGAGACGATGTGAACGGCGAGGGAGACGGTGGCGGGGAAGCGTCGTCGGGCCAACTGCTTTTCTCCTCTTGCAGTTGGGTTCGGTCGACGAAGACTCCACTGGCTCGCTCTGGCAGGACACCCTCACAAACGGCACCCTGTAGATGCTTGATCCTTCAATCTCTGGTGGATGCTCCATCTGGGATCGATACTCCCACCATCGCTCCCTCACAATCGGATTCGGTGAATCTATTTGCTCCATGGCCCAGAGGAGCAGCTCTATGTACTCCGGCGCGACTCCCTTCGGGAGTATCGCCGCCTTTTCGCTCTATTGCAGATATATGGCCATGGATGTCGCCGTCACCGCTAGTTGGTCCTTGTTGTCAAACCAAGACTGTATCTCCAACATCTTAGCTAGATTCACAGGGTCGCCGCCTGCATTCCTCACGTATCGGTTGTACTCCTCCATCGATCTACTTCTCCATAGCACCTTCACTCGCCGGCGGTGGTATTTGAATGGAAGAGGAGAGGAGCAGCGCTGGTTTTGGATTAGAACGGGAGAGGAGCGACGCTGGTTCTAGACTGGAACAGGAGAGGAGGGGCGGTGGTTTTGAAATGGAAGAGGAGAGGAGCGGTGCTGCATTTAGAGGATGAGAGGTCCATAGGCCTGTTTGTATTTTCTTAGGGCCGTCATGTATCGAGCGGCCTATGGACCCCCCATCCGAGGTTTTATTTTTGGCAGCCCAATTTATGTATTTTTTTGAAGAAAACGCAGAGGTCTGTTCTATTTTTCTATATAAGAATAGGAACGCCAGGTCCAACTTATGTTTCCCTTCTAACTATATTGTATATATTTAAATTATTTTATATGTTATTATATATTATTTTTATTGTCATCATATATTTAACAGATACTTACATATGTAAGAAAACAATATCCCACATCTTATTACCTTATAAAAATAATTTCTTAACAAATAAAATCCTGGATTGTTTTGGCACAAAAATCCTAGTGATTGTGTACAAAAGCTTGTTAATATTTAAGGACGAATGTAATAATATCACTTATTATTTAAATATATTTATAACAAAATACTCAGCCCCTTTTTATTTTTTGATAACATTGCTGGCCCAACCCAACCGTATAATTAGAATCAGCCCATCAAAATGGTGTATTTTGAGAAAGTGCAAATGGCATGTAATTTTTTTGCAAATAAAATAAATGGGGCGCATGGACGCTACATTATTTGTTCACCCAGCCCAGCTAATGGCTGTAATTCAAAAAAAATTGTAACACCCCGGATATGATTTACCCAATATGTACTCCAACTCTTGCCGTTTCCGGCCTTAAGTTATTTTATTTTCTCGGGTTCGGGTTTTTGTCTCCGTGTGTTGTTGTCATTGTCATGCATCTCATATCATGTCATCATGTGCATTGCATTCGCATACGTGTTCGTCTCATGCATTCGAGCATTTTCCCCGTTGTCCGTTTTGCATTCTGGCGCTTCGTTCTCCTCCGGTGGTCATTCCTACCTTTCTTTCGTGTGTGGTGATTAAACATTTCCGGATTGGACCGAGACTTGCCAAGCGGCCTTGGTTTACTACCGGTAGACCGCCTGTCAAGTTTCGTACCATTTGGACTTTGTTTGATGCTCCAACGGTTAACCGAGGGACCGAAAAGGCCTCGTGTGTGTTGCAGCCCAAAACCCCTCCAATTAGGCCCAAAACCCACCAAAAGCCTCTCCACCATCTAGAGCGTTCGATCACGATCGCGTGGCCGAAAACCGCACCTCATTTGGACACTCCTAGCTCCCTCTACCTCTATAAATAGACCCCCATTTCCAATTCCCGGATCTTCTCCCCCCTAACCCTAAAAATCCACCCGCGCCGCGCCGGACATGTTCGATCCCGGCCGGACGCATCGCCGCGGCCAACCACGTGCCGCCACGTGGCCCGGCCATCTCCCACCGCCGCCGGCCCGCTCGGGCCCGAGGCCGGCCCCCGCGGCCCGCGTCTCCGCCGCGCCCCGCCTCTCCGCCGCGCCCCGCGCCTCCTCCCCGCCTTCCAGCGCCGCCCGCGCCCGCCCGGCACCGCCCTGCCGCCGACCTTGGCGCCAGCGAGCTCCGCAACTCTGGCCACCGATGCGCGCCGCCCCAGCCACCGGCGCCCGTGGCCACCCCACCGACGCCCGCGACCACCACCACCCTCTCCGGCGTCCTCCTCCGACTACGGCGAGCTCCGGCCACCACCACCATCTCCGGCGACCTCCGGTGAACAGTAAATCCGGCGAACCTCAGGATCCGCGCCGGCTGGATCTAGATCTGGATCTGAGACAGTTGACTTTTTGCCCGAAACCCTAATTTTTTTGCTCTTGTTCATCGCATCGTAACTCCTCATACGTAGCTCCGTTTTGGGCATATAGCATATCAAAATGTTCATCTCAGAGAGTACATCATTTCATCTCATTGCATAATTTTCATTTGAGTTCATCTTGATGTCCGAAATGCTGTTAGAAGAATGCTATTTGAGATAATTGTCAGATCTGCTGCTCCAATTAGATATTTGTCATTTTTGCCATGATTATTGTGTGCATGATATGCCCATGAGCTCTACATGTGTTTGTTATATGTTTTGCCATCTTTCCAGAGGTGCAACCCATGTATTTTTGTGATGTGTGTGGTGACTAGCACGAGCTTGCAAAGTGGTGCATTCGTTAATGCTGATTTCAGGGACTTAGCATTTCCACTAAGTCCTCGGACTGTTTATTTCATTATGACATATGTTCATGTTGTTTCCTAGTGATCCGTGCCTCTTTTGAGGATGATCAGTAAGGATGTTTTGTTCATATTGTAGTGCTCTATCCATCCATGTCTTTGTTTGAAATTATGGAGCACCCTAGCTTGAGTGCATCGAGCTCTACTTTTGTCATTTCGTGAATCTGGGCAGATTGTCTACTTGTTAGCAATTTTGCCGAGAATGTTGTAGTTGATCCGTGCATGCTATGTTATTGTTCTTGCCATGCCTAGCTTCTATTTTGTGTATTCTTGATGGGTCTATGCTTAGATTATCATGACTTGCTCTGTAGTGAGTGCATCGAGCTCGTAAACATGCCTACTTGATATCTGTTTCAGCATGCTCCAGTTTTCACTAAGTCTGAGAACTGATTATGTTTTTGCCATGTTCACATGCTTGCAAATGTATTTTCTGATCCCTTTTGGCTCAAGGCCACTAAGGGACGTTTGTTAAGCTGTTTGAGTAGCTCCATGACATGCTTCACTTTGCCTTGTTCAGGTCCTGTAGCATATAGTTTTCATGCTCCAAATAGTGCTATCTGATCTGAAATTCCAGACAAGTGTTAATTTCACTAAGTCTGAAATCTGTTTGTCAAATGCATTTTTGCCATGCTTGTTTGAACCTGTTAATGGATGAATTGGCCGTAGCTCAGTGCTAGACTTTTGTTAAGCTTCATGAATGGATTCCTGCCATGTATTTTGATGGCATGTTTGAGTGCTGTAGCATGTTCATCTTGTTGCATTTAGATGGCTACTTGCTGTAAATCGCAGAACGTGGTCATATTTGAATTGCTTGCCATTTCCAAACCGTAACTCCGATTCCGGCATTCTTTATATCTTTTTCAAGCGATTTCATCTCATCTTTACAGTGGCACACTTGGATTTCCAAGTTGAGGCCAGGTTCATTCATACCTTGCCAAATCTTGCATATGCATCTCGCATCGCATCCCGCATAGCATACCATCCTTGCATCATATTATTTGAGCTTTGCACGTGGTTGATTGTGTTCTGTTTGCTTGTTTGTCTTGTTTGGGTAGAGCCGGGAGACGAGTTCGCTAATGAGGAGCCCGTTGAGTTTGCTTTCGAGGATCCAGTCAACTCTGACAACGTTGCAGGCAAGATGATCATACCCTCGAAATCACTACTATCTTTGCTTTGCTAGATGCTCGCTCTTTTGCTATGCCTATGCTACGATGCCTATCACTTGCTTATCATGCCTCCCAAATTGCCATGTCATACCTCTAACCCACCATGTCCTAGCGAACCGTTGATTGGCTATGTTACCGCTTTGCTCAGCCCCTCTTATAGCGTTGCTAGTTGTAGGTGAAGATTGGAGACCGTTCCTTGTTGGAACATTATTTTACTTGTTGGGATATCATTATATTGCCATGTTATCTTAATGCATCTATATACTTGGTAAAGGGTGGAAGGCTCGGCCTCTCACCTAGTGTTTTGTTCCACTCTTGCCGCCCTAGTTTCCGTCATATCGGTGTTATATTCCCGGATTTTGCGTTCCTTACGCGGTTGGGTTATAATGGGAACCCCTTGATAGTTCGCCTTGATTAAAGCTTTTCCAGCAATGCCCAACCTTGGTTTTACCATTTGCCACCTAGCCTCTTTTCCCTTGGGTTTCCGGAGCCCGAGGGTCATCTTATTCAAACCCCCCCGGGCCAGTGCTCCTCTAAGTGTTGGTCCGACTCGTCAGCCGCCGGTGGCTACCAAGGGCAACTCTGGGCTGGCCTACCAGAAGTTTAGATAATCTGAGTGTGCCCTGAGAAAGAGATATGTGCAGCTCCTATCGGGATTTTTCGGCACATTCGGGCGGTGTTGCTGGATTTGTTTTAACTTGTCGAAGTGTCTTGAAGAACCGGGATACCGAGTCTGATCGGAACGTCTCGGGAGGAGGTCTATTCCTTCGTTGACCATGAGAGCTTGTCATGGGCTAAGTTGGGACTCCCCTGCAGGGATTTGAACTTTCGAAAGCCGTGCCCACGGTTATGGGCAGATGGGAATTTGTTAATGTCCGGTTGTAGATAACTTGAACCTTAACTTAATTAAAATGAATCAACTGTGTGAGTTGCCATCATGGTCTCTTCTCGGCGGAGTCCGGGAAGTGAACACGGTGTTGGAGTAATGCTTGCGCAGGTTGTTCTATAGCTTCTCATTTGCGCTTTTCCCTCTCTTCTCGCTCTATTTTGCGAACAGGATAGCCACCATATATGCTAGTCGCTTGCTGCAGCTCCACATAATTGCCTTGCCTTACCTTTAAGCTTAAATAGTCTTGATTGCGAGGGTGCGAGATTGCTGAGTCCCTGTGGCTCATAGATTACTTCCAAACCAGATGCAGGGCCTGATGTTTCAGCTCCAGATGACGCGCTTGAGCTCAAGTGGGAGTTCGACGAGGACTCTCAATGATACTACGTGTCTTTCCTTGATGATCAATAGTGGTGCCCAGTTGGGGTGATCGGGACCGTGTCGCATGTTGGGTTATCTTTTATTTTGGCGCCGCAGTCGGGCCATGAGTGTTTGAATGTTATAATGCTATTTATGTACTTTGTGTGACGTGGCGAGTGTAAGCCAACTATGTATCTCTCCCCTTTTATTATCTATATTACATGGGATGTTGTGAAGATTGCCTAACTTGCGACATTGCTTTCAATGCAGTTATGTCTCTAAGTCGTGCCTCGACACGTGGGAGCTATAGCCGCATCGAGGGCGTTACAAAAATCAAATTGACTGTAAATACTACCGTGCAAAAAAAAGATTGTTAATTCTGAAAAAATGGGTTGAATACGTGCCACATTTTTGGAGGCTGAAATGTGGGCCAATAGGTCGAAGCCAACACAAGTCGTTGTCAATTTAGTCAACAAATGATTCTGACATGTTAGCCGTTGGATTTACATCCAACGACCGTCATCCATCTTCTTCCTCCAGCGCCGCCAGGATCACCTCCCGCCTCCTGCTGCTAGCAGCTCTGCTTAGCACGCTTCGCTATGTAGCGCTACTCCACCGTTGGCCAGGCCATCCCTCCACCCCTCCACACCTCCCGTTCTTCTCCACCGACTGCCGAACCACACCGCACTAGAACCAGTTAACCCTCGTACACCTCCCCGTCTGTGACTCTACTCCCGCGTCTTCCCATCTTCGGCTCGTTGCTGTTAGGGGCCTCGCCGTCGTCCACCAACTTGGATACGCTCGGCGCGGCGTGGTCAACGTGGTCAACGAACGACACCATCGGAAGTAGACTGTGCATGGAGAGGCTGACAGCTGGGTCCATGGCCGCACATAAGGAAATGCCTCCTTATTACACGTAAAATAATGATTCCTCCACCTGACATCTGGGACCCACCGGAAGGGCCTCTGTATTTCGCGAAAATAACGTGCCCCTGCTAACATGTCGGACCCACCAACTACCTTCGCATGCAAGGAAGTGCCTCCTTATTACGCACAAAAAAATGAATATTTCCCCTGCCAGCTGGAACCCAGCATAGTGGGAGGCTAACTTGTGGGCCTACCAAGTTGACGGGGACGGAGGGCTTTGTCAACTTAGTCAATATGAATGATTCTAGCTCCTGTTACCAAACGATGTTCATCCAACGGCCGTAGTGCTTCTTCAACCTCTGGTCTTCTTGCTCCAGCCGTCCAAACTAGCGCCGGTCGTGCCGCGTGCTCCTGCCTCCCGTGGCCGGATGTGATGTCGTGTAGGCCTCACCGCCCCTACTACTCCCACCGCTAGCCAGGCCATCCCTCTACTCGCCCATACCCCTTGTTATTCTGCGGCGACAGCAGCCTCACACCACAGTCGAACTAGTGAACCCTCGTACTCCTCTTCGTGTGGGCATCCACTGCCGCGTCTTCCCCGGCTCTAATTCGTCCCCTTCCTAGTCCTCGCCGTCGTCCACCGCCGTGGTGCTCTCGGCATGGCGTGGTCAACGTGGTCAAGAAACGACTTCCATCGGACGTGGACTGTACGTGGAGAGGCTGACAGCTTGGTCCACGGCCGCAACAAGGAAGTGCCTCCTTATTACGCGCAAAATAATGATTCCTCCACCTGATAGCGGGGACCCACCAGACGGGCCACCGTATTTCGTGAAAAAACGTTTCCCCCCTGACTGCTGGGACCCACCAGCTACATCTTCGCACGCGAGGAAGTGCGTCCGGGCAAACAAAAACAATTTGCCCCCCTGACTGCTGGGACCCACCAGCTACATCTTCGCACACAAGGAAGTGCATTCGGGCAAAAAAAATGATTCGCCCCCTGACTACAGGGACCCACCAGCTACATCTTCGCACGCAAGGAAGTGCCTGACAGTCGGGACCCACCTGGTCGAAGTGTACGTAGCGTTGTCATTCTGGTCGCGAACGTGTACTTACATATATACTGGTGGATGTAGAGGCGCGCACGTGTCCTAGTAGAGGCGCGTACGTGTCGTAGTAGAGGCGCGCACGTAGCATGTACATGTATGTACAGCGGCCAGGGTGCAAGAAAGAAAATACGACCACGTATGTGTACATACGGGCATGGTCTCGAACGCCTACTCACGCATACGTACGGCCAGGGCTCGTGTACATGGCTGGGTCAGAACGGATAAACAGCATCGTCATCGTGTTCATGAGGAGGCAACGGAATGCATCGTGTTCATGGGGAGGCAACGGAATGCGTCGTGTTCATGGGGAGGCAACGGAATGCGTCGTGTTCATCGGGAGGTAACGAAACACGTGGGAGGCAACCGGCTGGGTCGGAATGGAATGCGTGGTCGTGTTCATCAGGAGGGCTTGGACGGAACAGGCGATGGAAACGAGGCATGGCGTACCGCAAAACGGAGGAAACGGACCTCCTACGTTCGGAACGGGGTCCTGTTGATCGGAGGGGTGTGGCGTACCGCAAAACGGAGGAAACGGACCTCCTACGGTCGAAACGGGGGTCCTGTTGATCGGGAGGGGTGTGGCGTACCGCAAAACGGACGAAACAGACTTCCTACGGTCGAAATAGGGGTCCTATTGATCGGGAGGGGTGTGGCGTATCACAAAACAGATGAAACAGACCTCCTACGGTCCAAATGGGGGTCCTATTCATCGGGAGGGGTGTGGCGTACCACAAAACGGGACTCCACGGGATACTGTTCATCTCCACCGTCGACCTCCTCCAGCCTCCACGGGCTACCGTCGACCTCCTCCAGCCTCCACGGGCTCCTGTTCATCTAGCCTCCACCGCACGCTACTCCACCGGCTACTGTTCAACCACCCCTCCATGGGCACCCCTCCACCGTCTACTGTTCATCCAGCCCTCCACACCACGGGGTCCTGTCCAACCACCTGTAACATCCCAAATTTTCAATTTGGAATGTTATACATTAGATCATCAATGCATATCATATTTTATTTTCATTTTGGTTGATCCTAGAAATTCTACGCAACTCAATGACCCACAGAGAGAGTTGGGGATTTCGATATTTTCATATTTGAGTTTTCTCAAATTTTGAGAATAGGATCATTTGATTTTATTTATTTTATCATCAATTATTTCTAATACAAAAATATGAGAGAGGGAATAAAATGACTTTCCCAAAATAAAGAAATATTGAGGATGTAATAATAAAATCAAATAAGTTTTTTATTCCGAAGTTTTTCGGTGTTTTTTTTAATTTAGGAAAAATGTGCGTTTTTCAAAATTGCATTTAGGTCCCAAATAAATGTTCACCTTGTGAGGATTGATTTTAGAAGCCTGTGAAAATTTATTTTAGAATTTTTGTAGTCCGTTTAGTATTTCTTTTTATTTTTTTCTTCCCAGCGAAATATAAAAAAACGCGTCGCGCGCCGACTAGGCCAAGGCCCAGCCGACGGCCCACCCCGCCGCCTGCCGTCTCCCTCCAGGAGACTAGAGCCGCCGCCACCGCCCGAGTCCGGCTCGGAGCCGCCCCGCCATGCCCCCTTCCCCAAGGCAGCACACCCCCTCCTTAAATATCGGACCCCTCCCCGCCGCCCTCATCTCACCCCGCCCCGCCCCGAGCCGCCCGCCGAGCCG
>NC_041382.1:165206705-165214773 GCF_002162155.2 Triticum dicoccoides
GAGTGCCTTGCCGGAGGTACAGCCGCCGCCGTTCGCCGTTCTTTTTTAAAAAAAAAACCACCTCGGTTTATTTTTTTTCAAAGCCCTAGATCGGTTTATTGTTTTTCTCTGGTTTATTTAATTAGTGAACGTTCACCGATCCTTTTGTTTTAGCGAACATGTTCATCAGTTAGTTTCTGTTAACGAACGTCCGTTCGATTAACTGTTCGTCAGTTTTCTTTTTCTCGGATTAAATCCATGATTTTTCAGATCGCGATTCCTGATCCGATTTTCGTTTTAGTTTATCTTTTCGCTCGTTTATCAGAATTAGGCGATTCAAGCGCCTAGAGTTTCGTCTCGAAACCCTTTATCCGTTTAACCAACTTAAACAAGATTTTGCTACTATAAAATTTGCCCTAGATCCAGATTACTAGAACGAAGTTGTTTTCTTTCGCCGTTTGACTTTCGTTGCTTTGTTCGATTCGATTCTTTTTGCCAACCGGAGTTCTTAAGTTGAACCTACTGGTTAGATCTCTTATTTGAGTTTTACCTGTGCATTAGTTGAGTACTTATTTTATGCTTGTTTGTTTGTCTGCGATAGAATACCCGGAGTGCGCCGCCTGTTACTTCGAATCGTTAGGTTTCGCGGATCATCAGCAAGGCAAGTAACACTTTGATCATACCTTTTCTACTACCCAGTTTTATTGCATTAGATCAATCCTCACACATTGCATGATTAGGATCTAATTAAATTGTGGGATGGGAATTAGATGAGGTAGTACCTATTACCTGTTTATTATCAAACCTTTGGGAGTTACTTCTACGTTTGCTTATAATGCCATGCTATGCTAGTAGACGTGGATTGGGTGAGTGAAACCCATGACAGATGTGAGTTTCTTAATTAATGGTTTATCTAAGGTGGCAACTTAAACACACATCTGGGTGGATTGAGGCACCTGGGTATTCCAGGACTTGCCTATTTTCTTTTGGACAGCCACCCAGGCTCAAAGGGATCATGAGACTATTCATACTAGAAACTTCCGTGTGCAGCCACAAGCTATTATGGGCTCTAGCATAGTTGACTAAGTTGTGCGAACTCTTACAGTGGTAGACTAGCAGATGTAGGGGATGTAGGTGGTACGGTCTACCCGATCATAAGGTGCTAGAGCTTCTGAAAGACTATGTCTCGGTCATCCGTCTTCTCAAACACCCTGTAGTGCGAGATACCAAACGGAGGCGATCGAGTCTTGTGGGGAAAAGTGTGCAAACCTCTGCAGAGTGCAACAAACTAATCATGATTAGCCGTGTCCCCTGTTATGGACATCTTGAGTATCTAGTACTTGGATTATCATGTGAATCTCATCATGTTACTTTAATTAATCTTGTTGGGTTTTAATGATGTTACTTAATTGGGATTGAGAATGCCGTCAACCATTCTCAATGTTTAACAACTACCATGATAGTTAAATAAATTTTATTCCTTTGCAGTAGGGAAAAATTGGCTTTACGCAAAACTGTAACCATAGAGCTTTCCCCCAGCCAAATATGCATATAGTATAGCTGTTTCATTCCATTACTCTCTATGTGTTACCTTGCCAGCATATTCCATGTGCTGACCCGTTTTCGGGCTGCAACGTTAATGTTGCAGACTTTTCAGACGACGATTAAGGAGTTTTAGGTCGTGGTTCTATACTCAGTGATGCCGTTGGAGTTGATGGACTCACTTATCTTCAAAGCCTTCCGCTGTTATCGTTATTAGATGGCCTTAAGCCATATTTATTGTAATAAGTTCTCCTTTGAGACACTCGATGTAATAAGTGTGTGATTGCTACTCTGTTATAAATCCTCCGAGTACTGTGTGGTGTCAGCATTACTGATCCAGGGATGACACCGGAGCACAGAGATCAGACTGTTTGAGGTTTGGTCGCTACAGAGATGGTATCAGAGCACACGCTGACTGTAGGACACGACCACTAAGCTAAAAGACCTAGGTCACTATTCACTCTCTTCTTCTCTGACTCCTCATCTGTTCTACTCTTTAGGATGGTGGATGCAAGGAACAAGTTCACACAACCGGATGAAGATACACCCTTTGGACGACACTTGAAGGAAGTCACTAGATACCTGAACATAGGAGTACCAAGCTTCACGGGAACCTACAACGCCACTTTACCTGAAGAAGAGCATTGGATGATTCAAGTTCAAGTTCCAGGAAGGACGTTCATGCCAGTCACTGAGCCCATAGAGTTTTCTTTTGATGCACCAACTTGGAGTCTAGGAAAGAGCATGGCAGCTCACATCGCCATGGGACGCATTGGAGAAGTCTACCGCAAGGATCTCAAAGATACTATCTACCAGATTTGTGGGCGCCGAGATGAGCACTGGGAGATGATCAGCACTAGAAAGGATAGGTCAATTGCAGCTTTTATCCAGGAGTTAAACCAACACATTCGACGACAGGAGAACCAGATGTGCTCTGACATGATAGATCTGAAGAAGGCTAAGACTAGAATCAAGGAACTGGAGGAAGAACTCAAGGCTACACGTGAAGATTATGAAGAGGAAATTGAGGTATTGGTGGAGAAGAATGACGACTTGATCAAGAAGATCGGGATATTTATGGGAGGCCATACACCAGTAGATGAAGACGAAGAACCCAAGGAGATTAGCCCGGAAGACTACATCATCATCGACGACACCGACTCGGAACCAGACAGTAGCAAAGATGACTATGTTGATGAAGCTGGAGCAGATATCATGGAGTCAATGACCGAAGAATATTTCTAGTAGACCACCTCATAAGTAGTAGTAGTCCACCATGTAAATATAGTAGTCCGAGCACTTTTGCGATAGATAGATCGATTGTATGCCTTGGTTTGATTGATTGAAGTGAATTGTTTGTTTTTGCCTCATGTGCATATGGGTTGTGTTTTCTCTTTAGACCCCCTCTATTCTTATATCTCATCTTTTCTAAACCCTCAGATGCCTCCAAGACGTGACCCCAGATTTGTTTTCCCACCGGAGCTCACCCAGTTGATCCAGCAGCAGAACACATTGATGCAATTGCTAGTCCAGAATCAGAATCAGGGGAACAACAAGAACAACCCACCACCACCACCACCTGTTGACCATTTAGCCCGTTTTCTTAGGCTGAATCCGCCGGTGTTTTCCAGTAGCACCGAGCCGATAGTAGCAGATGATTGGCTCCGCAAGATAGCTAGGGAGTTGACCACAGCAGGATGCATAGATGCGGAGAAGGTGAAGTTTGCCGCACATCAGCTAGAAGGACCCGCAGCATCATGGTGGGAGAATTTCACAGCCACTTTCCCAGTCGACACTGTCACATGGGACCAGTTTCAGCAGGCCTTTCGTACTGCACATGTTTCAGCAGGAGCTATGGCCATGAAGAAGCGTGAGTTTCGCAGCTTGCACCAAGGAGGACGGACAGTTGGCCGGTATGTGGAGGAATTTAGTAAGTTAGCACGTTATGCCCCAGATGACGTCGCTACGGATGCAGCTAAGCAAGAGAAGTTTCTGGAAGGACTGAATGATGAGTTGAGCATGCAGTTGATGGTAGCCACCTTCAACAACTACCAGGACTTGGTAGATCATGCTCTTATGATTGAAGGGAAGCAGCAGCAAATTGAGAATCGCAAGAGGAAATATGGACAAGGAAAGTACAATTCAGGAGCTCAGCAAAAGCCACGTTTTACCCCTAGACCAGGAGGACATTTTCAACATACCCATGGAGGAGGTAGCTCGCACAATCCCAATGGCACCAAGAATGGTAATGGCAATGGAGGAAGCAACGACCAGAACCACACCAACCCCTCAACCCCAGCCAAGAAGGACTTGAGCCAAGTCACTTGCTTTAAGTGTTCGAAGACCGGACATTATGCCAATGAATGTCCTGAATGCCAAAATGGCAATGGAAGTTCTGGGAAGAATACGAACCCTTTCAATAACGGATAAGTGAACCACGTTAGCCTGGAGGAGGTTGAAGCTCAGCCCGATGCAGTAATAGGTAAGTTTTTGGTTAAGTCATTTACTGCACTCATTCTTTTTGATACTGGTGCATCGCATTCATACATCTCAAGGGGATTTGTGGATAAGTATAACCTACCAACCCAAGCCCTTAGGTCACCCATGCTAGTAACCTCGCCCGGAGCAGAGTATGTGTCTAGTCTATGGTGTGATCAGTTACCATTAAGGATTGGTAACTATGTTTTTCCCTCAGACCTAATAGTATTGGAATCTCAAGGATTGGATGTGATATTAGGCATGGATTGGTTATCAAAGTATGAAGGGAATATTGAGTGTGCTAGTAAGTCAATTTTGCTTACTACCCCAGAAGGGAGAAGGATCAAGTATGTATCCCGGCATGTGCCAAAGAGGACTCAAGTAAATTGCCTAACAGGAGTGGTGCAGGAGGAAGTACCAGTGGTAAGGGATTTCCCTGAAGTATTTCCAGAAGAGTTGCCAGGCATGCCACCAGAGAGAGATATTGAGTTTTTGATTGAGCTATTGCCAGGCACAGGGCCAATATCAAAGAGACCATATAGGATGCCAGCAAAGGATTTGGTGGAAATTAAGAAGCAGATTAAGGAGTTACTGGATAAGGGATATATTCGCCCAAGTTCTTCGCCTTGGGGATCGCCAATACTTCTAGTGGAGAAGAAGGATGGATCGTTAAGGATGGTTGTAGATTATCAAGGATTGAATGAAGTAACGATCAAGAACAAGTACCCACTACCAATGATCAACAATCTGTTTGATCTATTGCAAGGAGCTAAGGTATTTTCCAAGATCGATCTACGATCAGGATACCACCAGTTGAAGATTCGAGAACAGGATATTCCGAAGACAGCTTTTACTACCAGATATGGGCTATATGAGTACACCGTTATTTCATTTGGTCTGACTAATGCACGTGCCTATTTTATGAACATGATGAACAAAGTGTTTATGGAGTTTTTGGATAAGTTTGTCGTAGTGTTCATTGATGATATCCTGGTTTACTCGAAGAATGAAGAGGAGCATAAGGAGCATCTGCGTTTGGTACTTGGAAAGCTCAGAGAACATCAATTATATGCCAAATTCAGAAAATGTGAGTTTCGGTGGAAGAAGTAAGATTCCTCGGACATGTTATATCTGGAGAAGGTATAGCAGTAGATCCCGCTAAAGTTGAAACCGTGACCAAGTGGGAAGCCCCAACAATAGTTGGAGAGATCCGGAGTTTTCTTGGACTCGCAGGATACCATCGGAGATTTATTGAGAATTTCTCAAAGATTGCGAAGCCTATGACGGAGTTATTAAAGAAGGATACCAAGCTCATATGGACAGAGGAATGTGAGCTAGTTTCCAGGAGTTGAAGAAACGCTTGGTTACCTCACCAGTGTTGATTTTGCCAGATCAGACTAAGGATTATGAGGTGTATTGCGACGCTTCATGTCGAGGACTTGGAGCAGTGCTTATGCAGGAAGCGAGAGTTGTTTCATATGCCTCAAGACAACTGAAGCCTCATGAGTTAAGTTATGCCACACATGATTTGGAGTTAGCAACCGTAGTGCATGCATTGAAAACATGGAGACATTTTCTCATTGGAAATCATTCTGAGGTGTACACGGATCATAAGAGTTTGAAGTACATTTTCACACAAAAGGAGTTAAATCTCAGACAAAGGAGATGGTTGGAGCTTATCAAGGATTATGAGATGAAATTGCATTATCACCCCGGAAAGGCTAATGTAGTAGCTAACGCATTAAGCCGTAAGAGCCATGTCAATATGTTAATGACGGGAGTAATACCAAGGGAGTTAGCCGAAAATCTTCGTGAACTATGTTTGGAAATAGTTCTGAGAGGCTATGTAGCAGCATTGGAGATTCAGTCAACTTTGATGGACAGAATCAGGGAAGCTCAGAAAGCTGACAAAGAGATAGGCGCTATAAAGGAGAAACTGAGCAAAGGAAAAGCTAAAGGATTTCGTGAGGATGAGCACGACACCTTATGGTTTGAAGACCGTGTCTACGTGCCCAACGACTCGGAGATCAGGAAGTTGATTTTACAAGAGGCACACGACTCACCGTATTCAATTCACCCAGGAAATACCAAGATGTATTTAGATTTGAAGGATATTTTCTGGTGGACCGGAATGAAGAAGGATATTGCGGAGTATGTAGCAGTTTGTGATGTATGCCAGAGAGTAAAAGCAGAGCATCAGAAGCCAGCAGGATTGTTACAACCATTGCCGATACCCGAATGGAAGTGGGATAAACTAGGCATGGATTTTATCATGGGATTGCCCAGGACTCGTTCAGGCTATGACTCAATTTGGGTTGTAGTTGATTGATTGACGAAAGTAGCTCATTTCACCCCAGTAAAGACCACTTACACCAATGCTAAGTTGGCAAAGATATACATGAACAGGATCGTATGTCTGCATGGAATTCCAAGGAGTATCGTATCAGATAGAGGAACCCAGTTTACCTCAAAGTTCTAGAAGCAGTTGCATGAAGCTTTGGGTACCGGGCTAGAATTCAACACAACCTTTCATCCACAGACAGATGGACAGACCAAGAGAGTCAAGAAGATTTTGGAGGATATGCTGAGAGCTTGTGCGCTAGATTATGGATCTAGTTGGGACGATAATTTGCCATATGCAGAATTTTCTTACAATAACAGTTATCAAACCAGTTTAAAAATGGCCCCTTTCGAAGCCTTGTACGGAAGGAGGTGCAGGACACCGTTGTCATGGGACGAAGTTGGAGACCACCAGTTGTTTGGACCTGACTTGATTAAATATTCTGAACAAAAGGTGAAGTTGATTCGCGATTGGCTCAAGGTAGCCCAGTCCAGACAGAAGAGTTATGCGGATTCTAAACGCAAGGAGACAGTTTACAAAGTCGGAGACAGAGCTTATCTTTGAGTATCTCCAGTTCGGGGAACAAAGCGTTTTGGAGTTAAAGGGAAAGTTAGGGCCACGATTTGTAGGACCATATCAAGTTTTGGAGCGTATGGGAGAAGTGGCCTACAAGTTGGAATTGCCCGAAGGATTGTCAGGAGTACATGATGTGTTCCACGTTTCTCAGCTAAAGAAATGTCACGCGGAGATGGCTGACATACCGTTGAGAGACACAGTGCCCTTAGAAACAATTCAGTTGGATAACGATTTGACCTACGAGGAGAAGCCAGTTAAGATCCTCGAATTTGCCAGCCGAGTTACTCGCAGCAAGGTTATCAAGTTTTGCAAAGTTCAGTGGAGCCACCACTCAGAGGATGAAGCCACCTGGGAACGAGAGGAAGATTTGCTCAAGGACCACCCTCACCTATTTTCTAGCCAACCCGAATCTCAAGGACGAGATTCATCTTAAGGGAGGTAGGTTTGTAACATCCCGAATTTTCAATTTGGAATATTATACATTAGATCATCATGCATATCATATTTTATTTTGCATTTTGGTTGATCCTAGAAATTCTACGCAACTCAATGACCCACGGAGAGAGTTGGGGATTTCGTTATTTTCATATTTGAGTTTTCTCAAATTTTGAGAATACGATCATTTGATTATATTTATTTTATCATCAATTATTTCTATTACAAAAATATGAGAGCGGGAATAAAATGACTTTCCAAAAATAAAGAAATATTGAGGATTTAATAATAAAATCAAATAAGATTTTATTCCGGAGTTTTTCGGTGTTTTATTTGAATTTAGGAAAAATGTGCATTTTTCAAAATTGCATTTAGGTCCCAAATAAATGTTCACCTTGTGAGGCTTGATTTTAGAAGCCCGTGAAAATTTATTTCGGAATTTTTGGAGTCCGTTTAGTATTTCTTTTTAAATTTTTTCTTTCTTCCAAGCGAAATATAAAAAAACGCGGCGCGCGTCGACTGGGCCAAGGCCCAGCCGACGGCCCACCCCGTCGCCTGCCGTGTCCCTCCAGGAGACTGGAGCCGCCGCCGCCGCCCGAGTCCGGCTCGGAGCCGCCCCGTCGTGCCCCCTTCCCCAAGGCAGCACACCCCCCCTCCTTAAATACTGGACCCTCCTCCCCCCGCTGCCCTCACCTCACCCCACCCCTCCTCGAGCCG
>NC_041382.1:165215425-165223294 GCF_002162155.2 Triticum dicoccoides
CCCGCCCGCCGGAGTGCCTCGCCGGAGGTATAGCCGCCGCCGTTCGCCGTTCGTTTTTTTAAAAAAAAACGCCTCAGTTTATTTTTTTCGAAACCCTAGATCGGTTTATTTTTTCTCTGGTTTATTTAATTAGTGAACGTTCACCGATCCGTTCGTTTTAGCGAACGTGTTCACCGGTTAGTTTCTGTTAACGAACGTCCATTCGATTAACTGTTCGTCAGTTTTCTTTTTCTCGGATTAAATCCGCGATTTTTCAGATCGTGATTCCTGATCCGATTTTCGTTTTAGTTTATCTTTTCACTCGTTTATCGGAATCAGGCGATTCAAGCGCCTAGAGTTTCGTCTCGAAACCCTCTATCCGTTTAGCCAACTTAAACAAGATTTTGCTACTGTAAAATTTGCCCTAGATCCAGATTACTAGAACGAAGTTGTTTTCTTTCGCCGTTTGACTTTCGTTGCTTTGTTTGATTTGATTCTTTTTGCCAACCAGAGTTCTTAAGTTGAACCTACTGGTTAGATCTCTTATTTGAGTTTTACCTGTGCATTATTTGAGTACTTATTGTATGCTTGTTTGTTTGTCTGTGATAGAATACCCGGAGTGCACCGCCTGTTACTTCGAATTGTTAGGTTTCGCGGATCATCAGCAAGGCAAGTAACACTTTGATCATACCTTTTCTACTACCCAGTTTTATTGCATTAGATCAATCCTCACACATTGCATGATTAGGATCTAATTAAATGGTGGGATGGGAATGAGATGAGGTAGTACCTATTACCTGTTTATTATCAAACCTTTGGGAGTTACTTCTACGTTTGCTCATAATGCCATGCTATGCTAGTAGACGTGGATTGGGTGAGTGAAATCCATGACAGATGTGAGTTCCTTAATTAATGGTTTATCTAAGGTGGAAACTTAAACACACATCTGGGTGGATTGAGGCACCTGGGTATTCCAGTACTTGCCTGTTTTCTTTTGGACCGCCACCCAGGCTCAAAGGGATCATAAGACTATTCATACTAGGAACTTTCGTGTGCAGCCACAAGCTATTATGGGCTCTAGCATAGTTGACTAAGTTGTGTGAACTCTTACAGTGGTAGACTAGCAGATGTAGGGGATGTAGGTGGTACGGTCTACCCGATCGTAAGGTGCTAGCGCTTCTGAAAGACTATGTCTCGGTCATCCGTCTTCTCAAACACCCTGTAGTGCGAGATACCAGACGGAGGCGATCGAGTCTTGTGGGGAAAAGTGCGCAAACCTCTGCAGAGTGTAACAAACTAATCATTATTAGCCGCGTCCCCGGTTATGGACATCTTGAGTATCTAGTACTTGGATTATCATGTGAATCTCATCATGTTACTTTAATAAATATTGTTGGGTTTTAATGATGTTACTTAATTGGGATTGAGAATGCTGTCAACCATTCTCAATGTTTAACAACTACCATGATAGTTAAATAAATTATATTCCTTTGTAGTAGGGAAAAATTGGCTTTACGCAAAACTATAACCATAGAGCTTTCCACCAGCCAAATATGCATATAGTATAGCTGTTTCATTCCATTACTCTCTATGTGTTACCTTGCCAGCATATTCCATGTGCTGACCCATTTTCGGGCTGCAACGTTAATGTTGCAGACTTTTCAAACGATGATTAAGGAGTTTTAGGTCGTGGTTCTATACTCAGTGATGCCGTTGGAGTTGATGGACTCACTTATCTTCCAAGCCTTCCGCTGTTATCGTTATTAGATGGCCTTAAGCCATATTTAGGCCTGGTCGCTACAGAGATGGTATCAGAGCACACACTGACTGTAGGACACGACCACTAAGCTAAAAGACCTAGATCACTATTCACTCTCTTCTTCTCTGACTCCTCATCTTTTCCACTCCTTAGGATGGTGGATGCAAGGAACAAGTTCACACAACCGGATGAAGATACACCCTTTGGACGACACTTGAAGGAAGTCACTAGATACCTGAACATAGGAGTACCAAGCTTCACGGGAACCTACAACGGCACTTTACCTGAAGAAGAGCGCTGGATGATTCAAGTTCAAGTTCCAGGAAGGACGTTCATGCCAGTCACTGAGCCCATCGAGTTTTCTTTTGATGCACCAACTTGGAGTCTGGGAAAGAGCATGGCAACTCACATCGCCATGGGACGCATTGGAGAAGTCTACCGCAAGGATCTCAAAGATACTATCTACCAGATTTGTGGGCGCCGAGATGAGCACTGGGAGATGATCAGCACCAGAAAGGATAGATCAATTGCAGCTTTTATCCAGGAGTTAAACCAGCACATTCGACGACAGGAGAACCAGATGTGCGCCGACATGATAGATCTGAAGAAGGCTAAGACTAGAATCAAGGAACAGGAGGAAGAACTCAAGGCTACACGTGAAGATTATGAAGAGGAAATTGAAGTATTGGTAGATAAGAATGACGACCTAACAATGAAGATCGGGATATTTATGGGAGGCCATACACCAGTAGATGAAGACGAAGAACCCAAGGAGATTAGCCCGGAAGACTACATCATCATCGACGGCACCGACTCGGAACCAGACAGTAGCGATGATGACTATGTTGATGAAGCTGGAGCAGATATCATGGAGTCAACGACCGAAGAATATTTCTAGTAGGCCACCTCATCAGTAGTAGTAGTCCACCATGTAAATATAGTAGTCCGAGCACTTTTGCGATAGATAGATCGATTGTATGCCTTGGTTTGATTGATTGAAGTGAATTGTTTGTTTTTGCCTCATGTGCATATGGGTAGTGCTTTCTCTTTAGACCCCCTCTATTCTTATATCTCATCTTTTCTAAACCCTCAGATGCCTCCGAGACGTGACCCCGAATTTGCCTTTCCACCAGAGCTCACCCAATTGATCCAGCAGCAAAACACATTGATGCAGTTGCTAGTCCAGAATCAGAATCAGGGGAACAACAACAACAACCCACCACCACCACCACCTGTTGACCACTTAGCCCGTTTTCTTAGGCTGAATCCGCCGGTTTTTTCCAGTAGCACCGAGCCGATAGTAGCAGATAATTGGCTCCGCAAGATAGCTAGGGAGTTGACCACAGCAGGATGCACAGATGCGGAGAAGGTGAAGTTTGCCGCACATCAGCTAGAAGGACCTGCAGCATCATGGTGGGAGAATTTCACAGCCACTTTCCCAGTCGACACTGTCACATGGGACCAGTTTCAGCAGGCCTTCCGTACTGCACATGTTTCAGCAGGAGCTATGGCCATGAAGAAGCGTGAGTTTCGCAGCTTGCGCCAAGGAGGACGGATAGTTGGCCAGTATGTGGAGGAATTTAGTAAGTTATCATGTTATGCCCCAGATGACGTCGCTACAGATGCAGCTAAGCAAGAGAAGTTTCTGGAAGGACTGAATGATGAGTTGAGCATGCAGTTGATGGTAGCAACCTTCAACAACTACCAGGAGTTGGTAGATCGTGCTCTTATGATTGAAGGGAAGCATCAGCAAATTGAGAATCGCAAGAGGAAATATGGACAAGGAAAGTACAATTCAGGAGCTTAGCAGAAGCCACGTTTTACCCCTAAACCAGGAGGACTTTTTCAGCATACCCATGGAGGAGGTAGCTCGCACAATCCCAATGGCACCAAGAATGGTAATGGCAATGGAGGAAGCAACAGCCAGAACCGCACCAACCCCTCAACCCCAGCCAAGAAGGACTTGAGCCAAGTCACTTGCTTTAAGTGTATGAAGACCGGACATTATGCCAATGAATGTCCTGAAGGCCAAAATGGCAATGGAAGTTCTGGGAAGAAGCCGAACCCTTTCAATAGGGGATAGGTGAACCACGTTAACGTGGAGGAGGTTGAAGCTCAGCCCGATGCAGTAATAGGTATGTTTTTGGTTAAGTCATTTACAACACTCGTTCTTTTTGATACTGGTGCATCGCATTCATACATCTCAAGGGGATTTGTGGATAAGTATATCCTACCAACCCAAGCCCTTAGGTCACCCATGGTAGTAACCTCGCCCGGAGCAGAGTATTTGGCTAGTCTATGGTGTGATCGGTTACCATTAAGGATTGGTAACTATGTTTTTCCCTCAGACCTAATAGTATTGGAATCTCAAGGATTGGATGTGATATTAGGCATGGATTGGTTATCAAAGTATGAAGGGAATATTGAGTGTGCTAGTAAGTCAATTTTGCTAACTACCCCAGAAGGGAGAAGGATCAAGTATGTATCCCGGCATGTGCCAAAGAGGAATCAAGTAAATTGCCTAACAGGAGTTGTGCATGAGGAAGTATCAGTGGTAAGGGATTTCCCTGATGTATTTCCAGAAGAGTTGCCAGGCATGCCACTAGAGAGAGAGATATTGAGTTTTTGATTGAGCTATTGCCAGGCAGAGGGCCAATATCAAAGAGACCATATAGGATGCCAGCAAAGGATTTGGTGGAAATTAAGAAGCAGATTAAGGAGTTACTGGATAAGGGATATATTCGCCCAAGTTCTTCGCCTTGGGGATCGCCTGTACTTCTAGTGGAGAAGAAGGATGGATCGTTAAGGATGGTTGTAGATTATCGAGGATTGAATGAAGTAACGATCAAGAACAAGTACCCACTACCAATGATCAACGATCTGTTTGATCGATTGCAAGGAGCTAAGGTATTTTCCAAGATCGATCTGCGATCAGGATACCACCAGTTGAAGATTCGAGAATAGGATATTCCGAAGACAGCTTTTACTACCAGATATGGGCTATATGAGTACACCGTTATGTCATTTGTCTGACTAACGCACCTGCCTATTTTATGAACATGATGAACAAAGTGTTTATGGAGTTTTTGGATAAGTTCGTCGTAGTGTTCATTGATGATATCCTGGTTTACTCGAAGAATGAAGAGGACCATAAGGAGCATCTGCATTTGGTACTTGGAAAGCTCAGAGAACATCAATTATATGCCAAATTCAGCAAATGTGAGTTTTGGTTGAAGGAAGTAGGATTCCTCGGACATGTTATATCTGGAGAAGGTATAGCAGTAGATCCCGCTAAAGTTGAAACCGTGACCAAGTGGGAAGCCCCAACAACAGTTGGAGAGATCCGGAGTTTTCTTGGACTCGCAGGATACTATCGGAGATTTATTGAGAATTTCTCAAAGATTGCGAACCCTATGACGAAGTTATTAAAGAAGGATACCAAGTTCATACGGACAGAGGAATGAGAGGCTAGTTTCCAGGAGTTGAAGAAACATTTGGTTACCTCACTAGTGTTGATTTTGCCAGATCAGACCAAGGATTATGAGGTGTATTGCGACGCTTCACGTCAAGGACTTGGAGCAATGCTTATGCAGGAAGGGAGAGTTGTTTCATATGCCTCAAGACAACTGAAGCCTCATGAGTTAAATTATGCCACGCATGATTCGGAGTTAGCAGCCGTAGTGCATGCATTGAAAACATGGAGACATTTTCTCATTGGAAATCATTCTGAGGTGTACACGGATCATAAGAGTTTGATGTACATTTTCACACAGAAGGAGTTAAATCTCAGACAAAGGAGATGGTTGGAGCTTATCAAGGATTATGATATGAAATTGCATTATCACCCCGGAAAGGCTAATGTAGTAGCTGACACATTAAGCCGTAAGAGCCATGTCAATATGTTAATGACGGGAGTAATATCAAGGGAGTTAGCAGAAAATCTTCGTGAACTATGTTTGGAAATAGTCCCGAGAGGCTATGTAACAACATTGGAGATTCAGTCAACTTTGATGGATAGAATCAGAGAAGCTTAGAAAGCTGACAAAGAGATTGCCACTATAAAGGAGAAACTGAGCAAAGGAAAAGCTAAGGGATTTCGTGAGGATGAGCACGACACCTTATGGTTTGAAGACCGTGTCTACGTGCCCAATGACCTGGAGATCAAGAAGTTGATTTTACAAGAGCCACATCACTCACAGTATTCAATTCACCCAGGAAATACCAAGATGTATTTAGATTTGAAGGATATTTTCTGGTGGACCGGAATGAAGAAGGATATTGCGGAGTATGTAGCAGTTTGTGATGTATGCCAGAGAGTAAAAGCAGAGCATCAGAAGCCAGCAGGATTGTTACAACCATTGCCGATACCCGAATGGAAGTGGGATAAACTAGGCATGGATTTTATCACAGGATTGCCCAGGACTCGTTCAGGCTATGACTCAATTTGGGTTGTAGTTGATTGATTGACGAAAGTAGCTCATTTCATCCCAGTAAAGACCACTTACACCAGTGCTAAGTTGGCAAAGATATACATGACCAGGATCGTATGTCTGCATGGAATTCCAAGGAGTATCGTATCAGATAGAGGAACCCAGTTTACCTCAAAGTTCTGGAAGTAGTTGCATGAAACTTTGGGTACCAGGCTAGAATTCAGCACAACCTTTCATCCATAGACAGATGGACAGACCGAGAGAGTCAATCAGATTTTGGAGGATATGCTGAGAGCTTGTGCGCTAGATTATGGATCTAGTTGGGACGATAATTTGCCATATGCAAAATTTTCTTACAACAACAGTTATCAAACTAGTTTAAAAATGGCCCCTTTCGAAGCCTTGTACGGAAGGAGGTGCAGGACACCGTTGTCATGGGACGAAGTTGGAGACCGCCAGTTGTTTGGACCTGACTTGATTAAAGAATCTAAACAGAAAGTGAAGTTGATTCGCGATAGGCTCAAGGTAGCCCAGTCCAAACAGAAAAGTTATGCAGATTCTAAACGTAAGGAGACAGTTTACGAAGTTGGAGATAGAGCTTATCTTCGAGTATCTCCACTTCGAGGAACAAAGCGTTTTGGAGTTAAAGGGAAGTTAGCGCCATGATTTGTAGGGCCATATCGAGTTTTGGAACATATGGGAGAAGTGGCCTACAAGTTGGAATTGCCTGAAGGATTGTCAGGAGTTCATGATGTGTTCCACGTTTCTCAGTTAAAGAAGTGTCACACGGAGATGGCTGACATACCATTGAGAGATACAGTGCCTTTGGAAACTATTCAGTTGGATAACGATTTGACCTACGAGGAGAAGCCAGTTAAGATCCTCAAATTTGCCAGCCGAGTTACTCGCAGCAAGGTTATCAAGTTTTGCAAAGTTCAGTGGAGCCACCACTCAGAGGATGAAGCCACCTGGGAACGAGAGGAAGATTTGCTCAAGGACCACCCTCACCTATTTTCTAGCCAACCCAAATCTCGAGGGCGAGATTCATCTTAAGGGGGATAGGTTTGTAACATCCCAAATTTTCAATTTGGAATGTTATACATTAGATCATCAAGCATATCATATTTTATTTGCATTTTGGTTGATCCTGGAAATTCTACGCAACTCAATGACCCACGGAGAGAGTTGGGGATTTCGTTATTTTCATATTTGAGTTTTCTCAAATTTTGAGAATAGGATCATTTGATTTTATTTATTTTATCATCAATTATTTCTATTACAAAAATATGAGAGAGGGAATAAAATGACTTACCCAAAATAAAGAAATATTGAGGATGTAATAATAAAATCAAATAAGATTTTTTATTCTGGAGTTTTTCGGTGTTTTTTTTAATTTAGGAAAAATGTGCGTGTTTCAAAATTGCATTTAGGTCCCAAACAAATGTTCACCTTGTGAGGCTTGATTTTAGAAGCTCGTGAAAATTTATTTCAGAATTTTTGGAGTACGTTTAGTTTTTTTTCTTCCAAGCAAAATAATAATAAAAAAACGCGCCGCGCGCCGACTGGGCCAAGGCCCAGCCGACGGCCCACCCCGCCTCCTGCCGTCTCCCTCTAGGAGACTGGAGCCGCCACCGCCGCCCGAGTCCGGCTTGGAGCCGCCCCACCGTGCCCCCTTCCCCAAGGCAGCACACCCCCTCCTTA
>NC_041382.1:165223751-165236949 GCF_002162155.2 Triticum dicoccoides
CGCCCCGCCCCGAGCCGCCCGCCGAGTCCGGCTACTGTTCAAACACCCCTCCACGGGCGCCCCTCCACCGTCTACTATTCATCCAGCCCTCCACACCACGGGGTCATGTTCAACCACCCCTCCACGGGCACCCCTCCACTGTCTACTGTTCATCCAGCCCTCCACACCACGGGGTCCTGTTCATCCAGAGGCAATGCCACCGCTCACTATTCATCCAACCCCCCTCCCCCGCAATGCTCACTGTTCATCCAATCGATCAGCTACAGTTAGCAGCAGTAGTGAAGGAATCGCTCGATCGGGTTCAGTTAACAGCCATCGATCGATCGCTCGGGTTCAGTAACGCGTAGCCTGCAGTGCAATCGCTCGGGTTCAGTTAGAGCCCAACGCCTCGCTCGGGTTCAGTTAGAGCCAACGCATCGTGCACACGCGCGTATGTGTACGAGAGAAACGTGCATCGCTCGTCCCCTAACCTCCCACCGTAACAGGGAACTCCCGAAATTTTCCTCCCCCTCGCTTCTACCATAGTTTTTCCCGTCATGGATGGCCCAAAGAATGTCATGCAGCTGCGTCTCCCGCCCACCCAGGACGAAAATCCCATTTTTTCTGTCATGATTTTTTGTCATAGAAGTAGGAGCCCACCACATCTATGATGATACCGGGTTTTGTCACAATTATCATCATAGAAGTGTCATATGTATGACAGAAAAAAATTCGTTCGGCCCAAAATATCACAGATGTGTCTTTTTTTGTAGTGAGTATGAGTGACTAAGTGATGACTATGTATGACATGCCAACATCAGATAGCCTAACGCACCGTGTTAAATCTCCAAGGGCGCGGCCGCGCGAGCGACGCGATGGTCGTGGTAGGCACGACCATGATACGGGCTGCTGGCAGCCCTTGGATCTGAGATCAAACGGTCGCATGCTAAGTTGCTGAAAATTTGCAGAATAACCCTCTAGGATAGTATATTCACCCATAGGTCTAGAATCACACCTTGCAACCGTTCGATCTCAGATCCAAGGGCTCTCGGAAGCCCGTATCATGGGAGAATGGAAAGCCACTACCCTGCCGTTCGCACGCTGACAGTTCTCTCCTACTCATCCGCACGTCCTTCAATACTATGGCAGATCGCTCCTAGGCGTCCCGTCCATTCACATTACGGCAGTTCCACTAATCCTAACCCTCCTCCCAAATCCATGGTGTCCCAAATCTCCACAATCAGCGGTGAGTACAAGGTTAGAACCATCACCGGCGATGAGTTCGACGTCATCTACACCTGTTCTTCCGCGAGAGTGAAAGGATGCCTTTCTCGCTTTAGACGCATGTTCGAAGACTAAGATGATGAGTGGGTCGTTGGGCTAGATGTTGAGTACACCACAATCCTGGGACGAGAGAAGGATCTAAAGGACGAAGAGAGGAAGAAGCCCGTCGTGATCCAGGTTTGCATGCATGACTTATGCTTGGTCTACCACATATGCCATGCCGACATTGAGTGCCAGGATTTCAAGGACTTCCTCGAGAGCAACCTAGTCAAATTCATTACTGTAGACTTTTGTAACGACAAAGAAGTCCTGCATCGGATAGGCCTCATTGTAGGCAACACCTTCGACCTCCAGAAGAATCGGCTAGTGCCCTCTCGTCAGCCTTCAATGCTGACCCTGGCAGGAGCCATGGTTCATCCTTCGTACGGTAAACTGGAGAAACCTCCATACACGTTTCATCGTCATGCATGGCAGCGGAATGTACAAGATATAGACCACATCCACTACGCTGAAATGGATGGCCACCTTTGCTTCAATATCTACAAGGGTTGGATGAAGAGCAATAGCCAAGTGTGCGGTTCAAGCAAAGAAGTATCGGCCAAGAGGAAGAGGGACAAGGACGAAGTCGAGGACATGGACGAGGACTCCGAGTAAGGTGGCAGTGTCATTGCTCATGGTGGTTCTAATGCAGTGTCTACCGGAATAGTTGCAAAGTTTAATTTCAGGTGTGCTTAATTTAATTTGAGGGGTGTGTTGTGCTGAGTCCCCAGCAGAACTATGTTATGTTTCTTCTTGTTACTTTAACTCTTCATTACGTACATACTAGTATTTCTTACATTTCATCTTTTAGTTGATATAGTACTACCACTCGTTTCTTCACATTATATACGTACAATATATATGGCCAACATCATATAGCCAGCAGTTTAGTTGTCAAAGAATTTCAGGGTGCTTAGTTTTGTCAAAGAATTTTAGGATGCTTAGAGGGTGCTTGGATCCAAGCGACTTATTTTAGTCTGACTAAAAATAGTCTCTTTAAGAGGCTAAAGTTCCAAGCACCCCTGAGTAAAGAGGGGCTAAAACTAGTCTTGAGACAAAAAAAATTTAGTCAGGGGTACCCCTACTAAAATGTGGATTACTCCTCTCTCTACTCATTTAACTCCTCTCCTTTAACACAGGCGAGTTCTGGATTGGAGGGTTTGGAGGATAATAAATGCTCATTAACTTGATTTTAGCCTTTTTAGTATTTGGATCCAAGCATGGGTGAGGCTAGCATGTTTTAGTCCCACTACTTTCAGTCATGGGACTAAAATGTATCCAAGCACCCTCTTAGTTTTATTTGAGGGGTGGGTTGTGCTGGACACCATTATTGTAACTAGCCTTTTTAATAGTACTTTATGCATAATTTGGCGATGAGCGCTCTCTATATGTACCACTTTTTTTAATTTCAAGTTTTGCTCCATGGCGCAATCCATCGATACTACTGTTGTACAAAAGTATACATTTTTTAAAAGGCTAGAGGGCGGGGCAGTCTAGCTTGGTCGGTTTCACGAGAGGTGAGGGCCTTTGTGATTTGACGGCTCATTTCTCCTGGAAGGCGGGGCCTTGTGATTTGACTGATCATATAAATGCGCCGACGACCTGATCGATGAGGAGCAAAGAACCGTGTGGTATACTCAAGTTTTCCACTGGAGTAGTAATGCGACGGAGGAGCATGAAACACGGCAGCCCAGTGCCATATGGCGATAAAAATGATCTAATTTGCTAGTCATCTCATTGTTAGCATTGTTCTATTCATTCCCTAAAAAACCATTGTTCTATTCATGCCTCGCAGAGAACGTGACACGTGCGGCGAAACACCCGAAGCAAAAGATGAAACACAGGAGCAAAAGAAGAAGGAAGATTATCACCCCAAATGATCTAATTCACCGTGGAGTCATAACTGCTTCTTCATCGCCTCCACGACCTCCATCTCCTTACGCGTCTCCTCCACCATCTTCTTCATTCTGTCCATGACGCGGGATTTCTCGACGCGAGTCTTCATCATCTGTTCCACGGCCGCATTACGTACCTTGACAACAGCCGGGTGCTCGATGCAGAGCTTTGCCAACTCCTCCTTTTGTTCCATGATGAGGGCCTGCAGCATCTTCATCGAGGAACTACTATTCTCATGCAACTTCTTCTAGCTGGCGTTCTTCTCCTTCAACAGGTCGATCTCGTGGCAGAGCTTTGCCATGTCCTCCTGAAGTCGCATGATTTTACTGGTCGCCTTCTTCTCCGAGGCAATGCTCTTCTTCAGCAGCATCACCAAGCCGACGGTCAACTCCCCCTGCTAATTGAGCTCAGCGGGCATGTCATCGAGGCTCTCCTTCATCAACTCCATCAAGCCTTGGATGAACTCCTTCTGCTTATTGAGGTGCTTATTGAGCTGATCGGGCATGCCGTCGAGGGATAACGACTCCAGCTCCGCTGGCTCGGCATGTTCGCCTCCACGGCTAGGGCGCTCCTGGGAGCCATCGCCTTCTCGTGAGAGATCTTTCGAGGTCTCTGCGTGGCGGCGAGCCCTCTCTTTTTTTTCTGCAGCCTTGGTTGCCGCTCCCTTGTTACGAGTAGTTCTCGACCTAGAGCTCTGCTCACCGGCCATGGCAACAACGGACGAATAAGAAGCACTTATGAGGAGGAAAGGTAGAGTAATTCTCGGTTAGGTAGTTCCCCTTTTTATAACCTAAGTACTAGCACTAGTACTAATACCTGCATAGTGGGAACACGTTCAGGATTGGTACGTACTAGTAGGTGTGAGCAGGCTTTTGAATGTGATGGGAACAAGGTAAAGATTAATTGATGGTTTTGGTTTCGAGGCCCGAAACGGCTCCCGATGAGTTTAGCGGAACATAAATTTCAAGTACTACACTGCTCAAATGCGTAAATATTATGTTACTCTCAAAAATTGACACAAAATACGAAGGAGACCAATGGAAGTACTACTAGCAACCCACGATTTAACTACTCGCATGCGCGCAATGGAGTAATAATGTCTTTCTTCCGCCCTCACGTCCACTCAACTTGCATGCGTTGTATTAATTGACCATCAATGAAGTGAACGACTTTACACACGTCAAATTATCACATGGGGTGGATCTTGGTACAAAATTGCGCCCGCCCGTGTACCCGCGTGTGCGTGCGAGGGAATGAGTGCGTGTGTGGCGTGCGTGCATATCTTCGCTTCATGCATGTACCGCCAGTATGGCTCAGGGAGGACGAGTACATTCTTCTGGAACCAGCAGCACGTCACTGTGATCAATCCACGCAAGGAGGTCGCGACAACGCCTTCACATGTGCAACGTGGCTTCATGAACTGTAAGAGAGACACTGTGTAGCGTGCCATTGGTATTCTAATTTACGTGTTTTGCACATACTCGAAGTACTAGTAAGGTACACGTGCATTGCATGCATCAGATTTTCTAACCAAATTATAAATAAATACCACACTATAGCATGTAAGCTCTGAGTCATATATGCCTGAGGTAGCCCTTCGTTTAATTCTTATAGTTCCTCTCATTTAAAATCAATTAGTTTTTATAAAAAAGCTAAGAACGCGGGAATAGGAAAACATGGGATTATAGTGGAATGTCGTCTTGAATCCTACAGGATTGTACGAGTGTTTGATTGTGCATAGGGAAAACGTAGAATTCTTTCAAAGAGGTTTGAGTGGATGGGATGTTTCCTATGAAATCTAGTGCAAATGAATCATATGGAAAAATTCCTATGGTTTACAATCCTACGAATCAAACAACCAAGATAGGAAAAATTCTTAATGATTAGAATCCTCCGAAATTCCTTTGAGAATCCTTTGAATCAAAGAAGCCCTTAATCTATTTTATGATTCATGGAATTGTGCGTTGTAAAGCATTAAGTAAAAACAATTAATGGCAATTCAACTAGAAAAAAAGTTTGGGCAGTTATGATACTGAAGATTCTAGAACAAAAGAGAACCACTGTTGTTTTGAGGTTTGCGCATTATGCTTAAGTTCAACCATGGAGTCTGCTAGATTGTACATGTGGAAAAATCCGGTGGGGGGCTAGAAGATGGTGCGAGGGGCCGAGTGGAGGGAGACTATGAAGGAATGCACAAGTGCGAGATCGATATTTAGAGAGAGGGGGTGAACACGTGCGCTGTTGCGCACAGTGGCGGAGCCATGAAAAATAAATGAGCTAGGGGCCAAGCATTGCTAATCCTTTATGAGGAGGGTCAATTCATGAACTTAAACCATTTTTAGCAGCAATTGTCTAATGATCACATTCATATTAGCCTCAATATATAGTGATGTTAGGGGGAGGGGGCAGGGCCCTTACTGCCCCCTGTCTTCGCCATTGTGCACGCGTCTGAGAGATGAAGCGGAAGGCATGGATGATGAGAGGGGGACGTTGGATATATAATTAATGTGGGTGTATTAGCTATATATGTTAATCCTATATAGAGAGGTATAGATTGATCGATGTGGACGTGGGAAAGAGGGTGAGACCTCACTGGATATATCGATTGATCGGTTTGTGTGGAAAACTATGAAAGACCTAGCTATATACACACATACATAGAGGAACATCGATCGTTGCGCATGCATGCGTCAGAGATAAAGAATGCCCAATATGATGGAGAGGGGGATGTGTGTGGGTGTGTGCCTTCATGGGAGACCGGCCTGAAGAAAAAGATTGCATGCGTGCGATGGATAATGCCGACTGGTAGTGTGTGTGCATGCATGCACGAGAGAAAGTTAGTGGTACAATTATAAAGAGAAGACTACTGTGTGCGTGTAAAAGAATAAGTGAGGTCATAATCAATGTAAAATTGAATTCAAATATTTGAATAAGAGATCCTGATGTTTGAAATCCATGCATGCATGAATATAACGGAGATCTGCGCGGTGTGGTTTGGAAACGAGCATGTTGTAATGTATACACATTGAACAAGGTCAGACTGATTTGAATTTGAGATACCGATGGCAGACATCATTTGGCCACGTCGCATCCGTGCATGGACACACTATTCAAATTGGAGGTGATGGGAGGCTTTCGCATCATATATCTATATCTATACCCCTATATATATTATATTTTATATTTTTTTATATTGTGTGCGGGTAACTTTAACTTTGAAAGATGGTCGTTGGATGAGGCGAATCCGATGGTCCAAAGATGGCAAATTTGAGCACTACTGGCCGTTGGATATCATCTAGATTCCACCAGATTTCGCCACATGTATAATCTAGAAGACTCCATGGTTGAACTTAAGCATAATGCACAAACATTAATACACAAGCACTTCTTATTTGTTCTAGAATCTTCCGTATCATAATTGCCCAAATGTTTTTCTACATGATTTGCCATTATTTGTTTTTACTTTATGTCTTACGACGCACAATTCCATGAATCTTAAAATAAATTAGCTTTCTTATAAAAACTAGATGATTTTGAATGAAATGAACTATAAGAATTAAACGAACATCTACATCATGCATATATGACTCAAAGCTTGCATGCTATAATGTGGTATTTATTCATAATTTGGTTGCCAAATCTCATGCGTGCAATGCACGTGTACCTTACTATAGTCTAAATGGTGTTTGTCTGTGTGTTGTGCGTGTTGACGTGCAAATTGTCTTTTTTTGGGTACACGTTAAGCTTGTTCTTCCGAAATTTCAAGACGCGCCTTGTTATGCCGAAAATTCAAGCTAGCGTCTCTGTCTATCGTGCTGCGAAACTCCCGCCTCTTCAACCCGCGCCTTGTTAGCCCGAAATATTTAAGATATATCTTTGTCTCGTTGTGCTCCGACAACTCCCTCCATCTCAACCTGCGCCTTGTTAGCCCGAAATATGTAAGGAGTCGACATGTCTGGTTTTAATGAACACATCATCGACGTATGCCTCCACTGTTTTGCCGATTTGCTTTTCCAGACATGTCTGAATCATGCGCTGATACGTTGCGCCAGTGTTTTTGAGCCCTAAGGGCATTGTGTTAAAACAGAAAGGGCCGTATGGAGTGATAAACGCCATTGCGGCTTGGTCGGACTCCGCCATCTTAATTTGGTGGTAACCGGAGTATGCGTCGAGGAAGCACAATGAGTCGTGTCCTGCGGTAGCGTCGATAATTTGATCGATGCGAGGGAGGGGGAAGGGATCCTTTGGGAAAGCCTTATTAAGGTCCTTGAAGTCGACGCATAGGTGCCAGGATTTGTCCTTCTTTGGCACCATCACCAGGTTTGCTAGCCAGTACGAATGCTTTATTTCTCTAATGAATCCGGCCTCCAGTAATTTGGCAAGCTCCTCTCCCATGGCTTGTCGCTTAGGTTCGGAGAAACGCCGAAGAGTCTGCTTGACCAGCTTGAATCCTTTTAGAATGTTAAGTCTATGCTCGGCCGGCCCGCGTGGGATTCCTGGCATGTCTGAAGGATGCCAGGCGAATATGTCCCAATTCTCGCGCAGGAACTTTCGTAGTGCGGCGTCTACAGCGGGGTTTAACTGTGCCCCAATGGATGCTGTTTTTGTGGGGTCCGTTGGATGGACTTGGAATTTGACTATTTCATCCGTTGGTTTAAAGGAGGTGGACTTGGATCTTTTGTCTAGTATCACGTCGTCTCTGTCCACTATGGAGTGCAGCGTGGTTAACTCCTCCGCTACAAGGGCTTCGGATAATGCCTCGAGGGCCAGTGCGGCTGTTTTGTTCTCGGTGCGGAGTGCTATGTCCGGATCGCTAGCTAGAGTGATGATTCCATTGGGTCCAGTCATTTTGAGCTTCATCTACCCGTAATGGGGTATGGCTGAAAAATCGTGAATGCATCCCGCCCTAGAAGGGAGTGGTATCCGCTACTGAACGGGGCCACTTGGAATGTGATTTCTCCGGACCTGTAATTCTCCAGAGTGCCGAATACCAT
Source organism: Triticum dicoccoides (assembly GCF_002162155.2). Taxonomy (NCBI): domain Eukaryota; kingdom Viridiplantae; phylum Streptophyta; class Magnoliopsida; order Poales; family Poaceae; genus Triticum; species Triticum dicoccoides. Next base: position 165,231,944 of record NC_041382.1, read on the forward strand.
ATCTAGTGTGATTTTCCCAGCGCAACGTGCCTCCCGACTGGGGATGATTCCTCGGAAGGTCGTGCTACTTTGCTTAATATGGTTGCTATCTATTTCCATTTTTTGAAGAGTCTCCTCATAAATGAGGTTTAATCCACTTTAGTGAGCCGAAAGCTGCCCACAATTGGACTGAGGACCAAAGCGGCTGGTGCTCGGGCTGTTCGGAATTTAGGTTCATCACTGGCATTGAAGGTGATAGCCGTGTCGCTCCATGGATTTATTGCTCCACGTGGCAGACTTCGGCAAGGCTGCGAAGTGCTCACTTACGCCTATTATTTGAGGCGAAGGTCTCGAAGACCGTCAATACTATATTGTTATCCACGGGAAGGTGTTCTGAGGTATTTTGAATGAGGATATCCTCACCGCTCTTGGCCACCTGCCGGAGTACCCAACATGCTCTAAGGCTGTGTGTTGATATGGTATCCGCTGTACTATGAATTTTGCAAGGCCCGTTAAGCCATCCCTCCAATACGGTTCCACGCCCTGTAGTGGGCTTTTGCTTCTTTGTAATTGAGTCGGGCGACTTATGAGAGTGCACCCTTTTAGTTCGGACTGGGGGTTTTGTCAGAGCCGGATTATCCCAAAATTGTGTTTGGGTTTTCCACGCACTTTCCATCGCGCAGTATTTCCGTACTATGGTCGCCAAGTCAACAAAGTGCGCCATGTCAAGGCGACTTATGGCGTTGAGGATTCCCTTGTCTGTGCAATTGTTGCAAAAGAACGAAATTGCGTCTTCCTCGCGACAGTCCTTGACCTTGTTCATTACAAGGAGGAATCTGGCCCAATAGTGATGTACTGTCTCTTGGGGCACTTGCCTAATGTGGAAAAGATCGTTTGTATCTGGGTGGGTGGGTGGATTTAAGTCCAGACCTTGACCCAATCTGAGATCCCGGGGCAGGGGAGTTTCTGATCTTGGAAGTTCGGGCTCTGGGATGTTGCCTCGCGGGTTCGGTATGCAGCCTGATTCTAGGTTCAGGGTTAGGGCGATGTCCTCCCGTGAGCGGGTATCCGGCTCGGAGAGCTCGGGAATCCGGACATAGTTCGTCCTCAGGATAGAGGGAGAATCGCTGCAATGCTCCTCCACCACTGCTATCTGATGGGTGACCGGCGGAGAGTTAATCTCCCTTTGGTCGGGTTTAAGCCCGATCCGATCATAGTCCGTGGCGACTCCTAGAGCGGTGATGCGATCCAAGAGCTCGTTCAAAGAGGAGTGCTCCATTGGATCCATCTGCTCAGCGAATTTCGAGCCGATGTGGAGGCTATTTTTGATGACCCGAGAAGTCATCGTCGGCGCAGCGGCCGAGCGGGCAGTCATGACGAAGCTGCCTAGTCGGAGAGTTTGGCCTACAGCCAGGGCTCCACCAGAGGTGATGTTGTCCTTGACAACGAGACAGGCCATCCCTCCTTATGATGACGACACAGTGGAACTCTCAATGAAAGCACCAATGTTGGTGTCAAAACCGGCGGATCTCGGGTAGGGGGTCCCGAACTGTGCGTCTAAGGCGGATGGTAACAGGAGGCAGGGGACACGATGTTTACCCAGGTTCGGGCCCTCTCGATGGAGGTAGTACCCTACGTCCTGCTTGATTGTTCTTGATGATATGAGTATTACAAGAGTTGATCTACCATGAGATCGTAGAGGCTAAACCCTAGAAGCTAGCCTATGGTATGATTGTCCCTTTTCCTACGGACTAAACCCTCCGGTTTATATAGACACCGGAGGGGGCTAGGGTTACACAGAGTCGGTTACAAGGGAGGAGATCTACATATCCATATTGCCTAGCTTGCCTTCCACGCCAAGGAGAGTCCCATCCGGACACGGGACGAACTCTTCAATCTTGTATCTTCATAGTCCAACAGTCCGGCCAAAGGATATAGTCCGGCTGTCCGGAGACCCCCAAATCCAGGACTCCCTCACTCCCCCTTGCTCCTTTACATACGGGGGCAGGGGTCCACCCTAGAACACACAAGTTGATTGTTTCTAGCCATGTGCGGTGCCCCCCTCCACCACCACCTCGGTCATATCATAGCGGTGTTAGGTGAAGCCCTGTTCTGGTAGCATCATCACCACCGTCATCACGCCGTCGTGCTGACGAAGCTCTCCCTCGACACTCTGCTAGATCATGAGTTCGTGGGACGTCACTGAGCTAAACGTGTGCAGATCACGGAGGTGTCATACTTTTGATACTAGGATCGGTCGACCATGAAGATGTACGACTACACCAACCGCGTTGTTATAACACTTCCGATTATGGACTACGAGGGTACGTAGACAACACTCTCCCCTCTCATTGATATGCATCAACATGATCTTGCGTGTGCGTAGGATTTTTTTTGAAATTACTGCCTTCCCCAACAAGTGGCTGGCGGGTGTCAGTTTCTCCAACTTTGGTTGAATCGAATTCAATGAACAGGGTTCTTTCTGAAGATCAAAATGCAATAACTATACCACGTTGTGGTTTTTATGCCGTAGGTAAGAACGGTTCTTTCTAATCTCGTAGCAGCCATGTAAAACTTGCAACAACAAAGTAGAGGACGTCTTACTTGTGTTTGCTGGGAAATTATGTGATGTGATATGGTCAAGACGTGATTATATAAATTGTTGTATGAGATGATCATGTTTTGTAACACAGTTATCGGCAACTGGCAGGAGCCATATGGTTGTCACTTTATTGTATGAAATGCAATCGCCATGTAATTGCTTTACTTTATAACTAAGCGGTAGCGATAGTCGTAGAAGCAATAGTTGGCAAGACGACAACGATGCTTCGATGGAGAACAAGGTGTCAAGCCGGTGACAATGGTGATCATGACGGTGCTTTGGAGATGGAGATCAAAAGGCACAAGATGATGATGGCCATATCATATCACTTATTTGATTGCATGTGATATTTATCCTTTATGCATCTTATTTTGCTTAGTACGGAGGTAGCATTATAAGATGATCTCTCACTAAATTTCAAGGTATAACTGTTCTCCTTGAGTATGCACCGTTGCTACAGTTCGTCGTGCCGAGACACCACATGATGATCGGGTGTGATAAGCTCTACGTTTATATACAACGGGTGCAAGCCAGTTTTGCACATGCAGAATACTCGTGTTAACTTGACGAGCCTAGCATATGCAGATATGGCCTCGGAACACTAAGACCGAAAGGTCGAGCGTGAATCATATTGTAGATATGATCAACATAGTGATGTTCACCATTGAAAACTACTCCATCTCACGTGATGATCGGACATGGTTTAGTTGATATGGATCACGTGATCACTTAGATGATTAGAGGGATGTCTATCTAAGTGGGAGTTCTTAAGTACTATGGTTAATTGAACTTTAATTTATCATGAACGTAGTACCTGATAGTATTTTGCATGTATATGTTGTTGTAGATAAATGGCCCGTGTTGTTGTTACGTTAAATTTTAATTCATTCCTAGATAAAGCTAAGTTGAAAGATGAAGGTAGCAACTACGCGGACTGGGTCCGTAACATGAGGATTATCCTCATTGCTGCACAGAAGAATTATGTCCTGGAAGCACCGCTACATGCCAAACCCGCTGCAGGAGCAACTCTAGATGTTATGAACACCTGGCAGAGTAAAGTTGATTACTACTCGATAGTTTAGTGTGCCATGCTTTATGGCTTAGAACCGGGACTTCAACGATGTTTTGAACATCATGGACCATATGAGATGTTCCAGGAGTTGAATTTAATATTTCAAGCAAATCAGATTGAGAGATATGAAGTCTCCAATAAGTTCTACAGGTGCAAAATGGAGGAGAATAGTTCTGTCAGTGAACACATACTCAGAATGTCTGGGTACCACAATCACTTGACTCAGCTGGGAGTTAATCTTCCGGTTGATAGTGCCATTGACAGAGTTCTTCAATGACTGCCACCAAGCTACAAAAGCTTTGTGATGAACTATAATATGCAAGGGGTGGATAAGACAATTCTTGAGCTCTTCGCAATGCTAAACGATGCGGAGGTAGAAATCAAGAAGGATCATCAAGTGTTGATGGTCAATGAGACCACTAGTTTCAAGGAGAAGGGCAAAGGGAAGAAGGGAGACTTCGAAGAACGGCAAGCAAGTTGCTGCTCAGGTGAAGAATCCCAAGTATGGACCTAAGCCTGAGACTGAGTGCTTCTACTGCAAAAGGACTGGTCACTGGAAGAGGAACTGCCCCAAGTATTTGGAGGAGAAGAAGCATGTCAAAGTGAAAGGTATATTTGATATACATGTTATTGATGTGTACCTTACTAATGCTCGCAGTAGCGCCTGGGTATTTAATAGTGGTTCTGTTGCTAATATTTGCAAATCGAAACAGGGGCTACGGATTAAGTGATGATTGGCTAAGGACGAGGTGACGATGCGCGTGGGAAATGGTTCCAAAGTTGATGTGATCGACGTTAACACACTTCCTCTACATCTACCTTTGGGATTAGTTTTAGACCTGAATAATTGTTATTTGGTGCCAGCGTTAAGCATGAACATTATATCTGGATCTTGTTTCACTACAAAAAAAGGCACATCCATGACATTTTGGGCCAAACGAATTTTTTTCTATCATACATATGACGCTTCTATGATGATAATTGTGACAAAACCCGGTATCATCATAGATGTGGTGGGCTCCTACTTCTATGACAAAAAATCATGGCAGAAAATGGGCTTTTCGTCCTGGGCGGGCTGGAGACGCAGCTGCATGACATTCTTTGGGCCGTCCAAGACGGAAAAAGCCGTGGTAGAAGCGAGGGGAGGAAAATTTTGGGGAGTTCCCGGTTACGGTGGGATGTCGGGGGCCGAGCGATGCACGTTTCTCTCGTACACGTACGCGCGTGTGTGCGAGGCGTTGGCTCTAACTGAACCCGAGCGAGGCGTTGGGCTCTAACTGAACCCGAGCGATTGCACTACAGGCTACGTGTTACTGAACCCGAGCGATCGATCGATGGCTGTTAACTAAACCC
>NC_041382.1:165237327-165249168 GCF_002162155.2 Triticum dicoccoides
ACACCACACCCCTCCCGATGAACAGGACCCCCGTTTCGACCGTAGGAGGTCCGTTTCATCCGTTTTGCGATACGCCACATCCCTCCCGATCAACAGGACCCCCGTTTCGACCGTAGGAGGTCCATTTTGTACGTTTTGCGGTACGCCACACCCCTCCCGATCAACAGGACCCCCGTTTTGACCGTAGGAGGTCCGTTTCCTCCGTTTTGCGGTACACCACACCCCTCCCGATCAACAGGACTCCGTTCCGAACGTAGGAGGTCCGTTTCCTCTGTTTTGCGGTACGCCAGGCCTTGTTTCCATCGCCTGTTCCATCCAAGCCCCCCCGATGAACACGACCACTCATTCCGTTTCGACCCAGCCGGTTGGCTCCCATGCGTTATGTTGCCTCCCGATGAACACGAGGCATTCTGTTGGCTCCCCATGAACACAACGCATTCCGTTGCCTCCCCATGAACACGACGATGACGTTGTTTCTCCGTTCCGTACGTATGCGCGAGTTGGCGTTGGAGACCCCGCCCGTATGTACACATACGTGGCCGTATTTTCTATCTTGCACCCTGGCCAATGTACGTACATGTACATGCTACGTGCGCGCCTCTATTATGACACATACGCGCCTCTACTACGACACGTGCGCGCCTCTACATCCACCAATATATATGTACGTACACGTTCGTGACCAGAATGACAACGCTACGTACGCTTCGACTAGGTGGGTCCCGACTGTCAAGCACTTCCTTGCGTGCGAAGATGTAGCTGGTGGGTCCCAGCAGTCAGGGGGCGAATCGTTTTTTTTGCCCGGATGCACTTCCTTGCGTGCGAAGATGTAGCTGGTGGGTCCCAGCAGTCAGGGGGGGCAAATCATTTTTTTTGCCCGGACGCACTTCCTTGCCTGCGAAGATGTAGCTGGTGGGTCCCAGCAGTCAGGGGAAATGTTTTTTTGTGAAATACGGTGGCCCGTCCGGTGGGTCCCCGCTGTCAGGTGGAGGAATCATTATTTTGCGCGTAATAAGGAGGCACTTCCTTGCTGCGGCTGTGGACCCAGCTGTCAGCCTCTCCACGTACAGTCCACGTCCGATGGAAGTCGTTCCTTGACCATGTTGACCACGCTGCGCCGAGAGCACCACGGCGGTGGACGACGGTGAGGACTAGGAAGGGGACGACTCGGAGCCGGGGAAGACGCATCAGTGGATGCCCACGCGAAGAGGAGTATGAGGGTTCACTGGTTCAGCTGCAGTGTGAGGCTGCTGTCGCTGCAGAATAACAGGGGGTGTGGGTGAGTAGAGGGATGGCCTAGCCAGCGGTGGGAGTAGTAGGGGGTGGTGAGGCCTCCGCGGCATCACATCCGGCCACAGGAGGCAGGAGCACGAGGCATGACCGGCGCTGGTTTGGGCGGCTAGAGCAAGAAGACCAGAGGTTGAAGAAGCACGATGGCTGTTGGATGAACATCGTACGGTAACAGGAGCTAGAATCGTTCATATTGACTAAGTTGGCAAAGCCCTCCGTCCCTGTCAACTTGGTAGGCCCACAAGTCAGCCTCCCACTATGCTGGGTTCCAGCTGGCAGGGGGGATATTCATTTTTTGTGCGTAATAAGGAGGCACTTCCTTGCGTGCGAACATAGCTGGTGGGTCCGACATGTCAACGGGGGCACGTTATTTTCACGAAATACAGAGGCCCTTCCGGTGGGTCCCAGATGTCAGGTGGAGGAATCATTATTTTGCGCGTAATAAGGAGGCATTTCCTTATGTGCGGCCGTGGACCTAGCTGTTAGCCTCTCCACGCACAGTCTACTTCTGATGGTGTCGTTCGTTGACCACGTTGACCATGCCGCGCCGAGCGCATCCAAGGTGGTGGACGACGGCGAGGCCCCGGACAGCAACGAGACGAAGATGGGAAGACGCGGGAGTAGAGTCGCAGACGGAGAGGTGTACGAGGGTTAACTGGTTCTAGTGCGGTGTGGTTCGGCAGTCTGTGGAGAAGAACGGAAGGTGTGGAGGGGTGGAGGGATGGCCTGGCCAACGGTGGAGTAGCGCTTCATAGCGAAGCGTGCAAAGCAGAGCTGCTAGCAGCAGGAGGCGGGAGGTGGTCCCGGCGGTGCTGGAGGAAGAAGACGAGAGATTGAAGATGGATGCCGATCATTGGATGTAAATCCAACGGCTAACATGTCAGAATCATTTATTGACTAAATTGACAACGACTTGCGTTGGCTTCGACCTATTGGCCCACATTTCAGCCTCCAAAAATGTGACACATATTCAACCCATTTTTTCAGAATTTACAGTCTTTTTTTGCGCGGTAGAATTTACTTTCAAATTGATATTTTTTTGAATTACAACCATTAGCTGGGCTGGGTGAACAAATAATGTGGCGTCCATGCGGCCCATTTATTTTATTTCCTAAAAAATTACAGGCCATTTGTACTTTCTCGAAATACACGATTTTGCTGGGCTGATTCTAATTATAATGTTGGGTTGGGGCAGTAATGTTATCAAAAAATAAAAAGGGGCCAAGCATTTTGTTATAAATATATTTAAATAATAAGTGATATTATTACATTCGTCCTTAAATCTTACCAAGCTTTTGTACACAATCACTAGGATTTTCATGCCAAAACAATCCAGGATTTTACTTGTTAAGAAATTATTTTTATAAGTTAATAAGATGTGGGATATTGTTTTCTTACATATGTAAGTATCTGTTAAATATATAATGACAATAAAAATAATATATAATAACATATAAAATAATTTAAATATATATAATATAGTTAGAAGGGAAACATAAGTTGGACCTAGCGTTCCTATTCTTATATAGAAAAATAGAACAGACCTCTGCGTTTTCTTCAAAAAAATACATAAATTGGGCTGCCAAAAATAAAACCTCGGATGAGAGGTCCATAGGCCGGTCGATACATGACGGCCCTAAGAAAATACAAACAGGCCTATGGACCTCGCATCCGAGGTCGTGGGCTGCGCATGTTAAAAATGAAAGCCTAGACGGAGCAGCCCAAAACCACGTCCAACACTTGCCAAAACTTCGTCCCTCGTTTTCTTTGTGTTTCGCACACTTGACATTGTGTGGGCATTTTGACTGTGCATCATATGAAGATGTGCTATGCATGAATGTTGATCAGCATGATGTTAGCTGGCTGGTAGTTCCATTTTCGACCATGAATAAAACTTCCAACATGATGTTAACCCTGTTTGAAAAGGCCGTGTTAATATAAATGCTCTGCCTCTGAAAGTTGCAGTTTCTTATCTGAAACTGAAACTTGCAATTTCTTCTTTGAGAATCACATTGTCTGCACTTTTATACTCCTATGAAACTACATTTTTAAGTGCTAAAAATATATCTCTAGAATTCATAAAATACTTCATATGCTCAATACTGAAAATCTGAAATTCAAAAGACATTCATATCTGAAAGTACTCTCAAAATACACAACACAAAACACAATTTACAACCTGCAAATACTGACAACCCTAAGCTCCTCCTGACAGTTCACAACCTACCCGACTATTGGACTGGGGGGACAGCCCCCTCCTATTCCTCGGCGACAGACAACCGCCCCGTGAGACGATGTGAACGGCGAGGGAGACGGTGGAGGGGAAGCGTCGTCGGGCCAACTGCTTTTCTCCTCTTGTAGTTGGGTTTGGTCGACGAAGACTCCACTGGCTCGCTCTGGCAGGACACCCTCACAAACGGCACCGTGTAGATGCTCGATCCTTCAATCTCTGGTGGATGCTCCATCTGGGATCGATACTCCCACCATCGCTCCCTCACAATCGGATTCGGTGAATCTATTTGCTCCATGGCCCAGAGGAGCAGCTCTATGTACTCCGGCGCGACTCCCTCCGGGAGTATCGCCGCCTTTTCGCTCTGTTGCAGATATATGGCCATGGATGTTGCCGTCACCGCTAGTTGGTCCTTGTTGTCAAACCAAGACTGTATCTCCAACATCTTAGCTAGCTTCACAGGGTCGCCGTCTGCATTCCTCACGTATCGGTTGTACTCCTCCATCGATCTACTTCTCCACAGCACCTTCACTCGCCGGCGGTGGTATTTGAATGGAAGAGGAGAGGAGCAGCGCTGGTTTTGGATTAGAACGGGAGAGGAGCGACGCTGGTTCTAGACTGGAACAGGAGAGGAGGGGCGGTGGTTTTGAAATGGAAGAGGAGAGGAGCGGTGCTGCATTTAGAGGTTGAGAGGTCCATAGGCCTGTTTGTATTTTCTTAGGGCCGTCATCGAGCGGCCTATGGACCCCCCATCCGAGGTTTTATTTTTGGCAGCCCAATTTATGTATTTTTTTGAAGAAAACGCAGAGGTCTGTTCTATTTTTCTATATAAGAATAGGAACGCCAGGTCCAACTTATGTTTCCCTTCTAACTATATTGTATATATTTAAATTATTTTATATGTTATTATATATTATTTTTATTGTCATCATATATTTAACAGATACTTACATATGTAAGAAAACAATATCCCACATCTTATTACCTTATAAAAATAATTTCTTAACAAATAAAATCCTGGATTGTTTTGGCACAAAAATCCTAGTGATTGTGTACAAAAGCTTGTTAATATTTAAGGACGAATGTAATAATATCACTTATTATTTAAATATATTTATAACAAAATACTCAGCCCCTTTTTATTTTTTGATAACATTGCTGGCCCAACCCAACAGTATAATTAGAATCAGCCCATCAAAATGGTGTATTTTGAGAAAGTGCAAATGGCATGTAATTTTTTTGCAAATAAAATAAATGGGGCGCATGGACGCTACATTATTTGTTCACCCAGCCCAGCTAATGGCTGTAATTCAAAAAAAATTGTAACACCCCGGATATGATTTACCCAATATGTACTCCAACTCTTGCTGTTTCCGGCCTTAAGTTATTTTATTTTCTCGGGTTCGGGTTTTTGTCTCCGTGTGTTGTTGTCATTGTCATGCATCTCATATCATGTCATCATGTGCATTGCATTTGCATACGTGTTCGTCTCATGCATTCGAGCATTTTCCCCGTTGTCCGTTTTGCATTCTGGCGCTTCGTTCTCCTCCGGTGGTCATTCCTACCTTTCTTTCGTGTGTGGTGATTAAACATTTCCGGATTGGACCGAGACTTGCCAAGCGGCCTTGGTTTACTACCGGTAGACCGCCTGTCAAGTTTCGTACCATTTGGACTTCGTTTGATGCTCCAACGGTTAACCGAGGGACCGAAAAGGCCTCGTGTGTGTTGCAGCCCAAAACCCCCCCAATTAGGCCCAAAAGCCACCAAAAGCCTCTCCACCATCTAGAGCGTTCGATCACGATCGCGTGGCCGAAAACCGCACCTCATTTGGACACTCCTAGCTCCCTCTACCTCTATAAATAGACCCCCATTTCCAATTCCCGGATCTTCTCCCCCCTAACCCTAAAAATCCACCCGCGCCGCGCCGGACACGTCCGATCCCGGCCGGACGCATCGCCGCGGCCAACCACGTGCCGCCACGTGGCCCGGCCATCTCCCACCGCCGCCGGCCCGCTCGGGCCCGAGGCCGGCCCCCGCGGCCCGCCTCTCCGCCGCGCCCCGCGCCTCCTCCCCGCCTTCCGGCGCCGCCCGCGCCCGGCCGGCACCGCCCTGCCGCCGACCTTGGCGCCGGCGAGCTCCGCAACTCTGGCCACCAATGCGCGCCGCCCCAGCCACCGGCGCCCGTGGCCACCCCACCGACGCCCGCGGCCACCACCACCCTCTCCGGCGTCCTCCTCCGACTACGGCGAGCTCCGACCACCACCACCATCTCCGGCGACCTCCGGTGAACAGTAAATCCGGCGAACCTCAGGATCCGCGCCGGCTGGATCTAGATCTGGATCTGAGACAGTTGACTTTTTGCCTGAAACCCTAATTTTTTTGCTCTTGTTCATCGCATCGTAACTCCTCATACGTAGTTCCGTTTTGGGCATATAGCATATCAAAATGTTCATCTCAGAGAGTACATCATTTCATCTCATTGCATAATTTTCATTTGAGTTCATCTTGATGTCCGAAATGCTGTTAGAAGAATGCTATTTGAGATAATTGTCAGATCTGCTGCTCCAATTAGATATTTGTCATTTTTGCCATGATTATTGTGTGCATGATATGCCCATGAGCTCTACATGTGTTTGTTATATGTTTTGCCATCTTTCCAGAGGTGCAACCCATGTATTTTTGTGATGTGTGTGCTGACTAGCACGAGCTTGCAAAGTGGTGCATTCGTTAATGCTGATTTCAGGGACTTAGCATTTCCACTAAGTCCTCGGACTGTTTATTTCATTATGCCATATGTTCATGTTGTTTCCTAGTGATCCGTGCCTCTTTTGAGGATGATCAGTAAGGATGTTTTGTTCATCTTGTAGTGCTCTATCCATCCATGTCTTTGTTTGAAATTATGGAGCACCCTAGCTTGAGTGCATCGAGCTCTACTTTTGTCATTTCGTGAATCTGGGCAGATTGTCTACTTGTTAGCAATTTTGCCGAGGATGTTGTAGTTGATCCGTGCATGCTATGTTATTGTTCTTGCCATGCCTAGCTTCTATTTTGTGTATTCTTGATGGGTCTATGCTTAGATTATCATGACTTGCTCTGTAGTGAGTGCATCGAGCTCGTAAACATGCCTACTTGATATCTGTTTCAGCATGCTCCAGTTTTCACTAAGTCTGAGAACTGATTATGTTTTTGCCATGTTCACATGCTTGCAAATGTATTTTCTGATCCCTTTTGGCTCAAGGCCACTAAGGGACGTTTGTTAAGATGTTTGAGTAGCTCCATGCCATGCTTCACTTTGCCTTGTTCAGGTCCTGTAGCATATAGTTTTCATGCTCCAAATAGTGCTATCTGATCTGAAATTCCAGACAAGTGTTAATTTCACTAAGTCTGAAATCTGTTTGTCAAATGCATTTTTGCCATGCTTGTTTGAACCTGTTAATGGATGAATTGGCCGTAGCTCAGTGCTAGACTTTTGTTAAGCTTCATGAATGGATTCCTGCCATGTATTTTGATGGCATGTTTGAGTGCTGTAGCATGTTCATCTTGTTGCATTTAGATGGCTACTTGCTGTAAATCGCAGAACGTGGTCATATTTGAATTGCTTGCCATTTCCAAACCGTAACTCCGATTCCGGCGTTCTTTATATCTTTTTCAAGCGATTTCATCTCATCTTTCCAGTGGCACACTTGGATTTCCAAGTTGAGGCCAGGTTCATTCATACCTTGCCAAATCTTGCATATGCATCCCGCATCGCATCCCGCATAGCATACCATCCTTGCATCATATTATTTGAGCTTTGCACGTGGTTGATTGTGTTCTGTTTGCTTGTTTGTCTTGTTTGGGTAGAGCCGGGAGACGAGTTCGCTAATGAGGAGCCCGTTGAGTTTGCTTTCGAGGATCCAGTCAACTCTGACAACGTTGCAGGCAAGATGATCATACCCTCGAAATCACTACTATCTTTGCTTTGCTAGATGCTCGCTCTTTTGCTATGCCTATGCTACGATGCCTATCACTTGCTTATCATGCCTCCCAAATTGCCATGTCATACCTCTAACCCACCATGTCCTAGCGAACCGTTGATTGGCTATGTTACCGCTTTGCTCAGCCCCTCTTATAGCCTTGCTAGTTGTAGGTGAAGATTGGAGACCGTTCCTTGTTGGAACATTATTTTACTTGTTGGGATATCATTATATTGCCATGTTATCTTAATGCATCTATATACTTGGTAAAGGGTGGAAGGCTCGGCCTCTCGCCTAGTGTTTTGTTCCACTCTTGCCGCCCTAGTTTCCGTCATATCGGTGTTATATTCCCGAATTTTGCGTTCCTTACGCGGTTGGGTTATAATGGGAACCCCTTGATAGTTCGCCTTGATTAAAGCTTTTCCAGCAATGCCCAACCTTGGTTTTACCATTTGCCACCTAGCCTCTTTTCCCTTGGGTTTCCGGAGCCCGAGGGTCATCTTATTCAAACCCCCCCGGGCCAGTGCTCCTCTAAGTGTTGGTCCGACTCGTCAGCCGCCGGTGGCTACCAGGGGCAACTCTGGGCTGGCCTACCAGAAGTTTAGATAATCTGAGTGTGCCCTGAGAAAGAGATATGTGCAGCTCCTATCGGGATTTTTCGGCACATTCGGGCGGTGTTGCTGGATTTGTTTTAACTTGTCGAAGTGTCTTGAAGAACCGGGATACCGAGTCTGATCGGAACGTCTCGGGAGGAGGTCTATTCCTTCGTTGACCATGAGAGCTTGTCCTGGGCTAAGTTGGGACTCCCCTGCAGGGATTTGAACTTTCGAAAGCCGTGCCCACGGTTATGGGCAGATGGGAATTTGTTAATGTCCGGTTGTAGATAACTTGAACCTTAACTTAATTAAAATGAATCAACTGTGTGAGTTGCCATCATGGTCTCTTCTCGGCGGAGTCCGGGAAGTGAACACGGTGTTGGAGTAATGCTTGCGCAGGTTGTTCTCTAGCTTCTCGTTTGCGCTTTTCCCTCTCTTCTCGCTCTATTTTGCGAACAGGATAGCCACCATATATGCTAGTCGCTTGCTGCAGCTCCACATAATTGCCTTGCCTTACCTTTAAGCTTAAATAGTCTTGATCGCGAGGGTGCGAGATTGCTGAGTCCCTGTGGCTCATAGATTACTTCCAAACCAGATGCAGGGCCTGATGTTTCAGCTCCAGATGACGCGCTTGAGCTCAAGTGGGAGTTCGACAAGGACTCTCAATGATACTACGTGTCTTTCCTTGATGATCAGTAGTGGTGCCCAGTTGGGGTGATCGGGACCGTGTCGCATGTTGGGTTATCTTTTATTTTGGCGCCGCAGTCGGGCCATGAGTGTTTGAATGTTATAATGCTATTTATGTACTTTGTGTGATGTGGCAAGTGTAAGCCAACTATGTATCTCTCCCCTTTTATTATCTATATTACATGGGATGTTGTGAAGATTGCCTAACTTGCGACATTGCTTTCAATGCAGTTATGTCTCTAAGTCGTGCCTCGACACGTGGGAGCTATAGCCGCATCGAGGGCGTTACAAAAATCAAATTGACTGTAAATTCTACCGCGCAAAAAAAAGATTGTTAATTCTGAAAAAATTGGCGCGGCGTGGTCAACGTGGTCAACGAACGACACCATCGGAAGTAGACTGTGCATGGAGAGGCTGACAGCTGGGTCCATGGCCGCACATAAGGAAATGCCTCCTTATTACACGTAAAATAATGATTCCTCCACCTGACATCTGGGACCCACCGGAAGGGCCTCTGTATTTCGCGAAAATAACGTGCCCCTGCTAACATGTCGGACCCACCAGCTATCTTCGCATGCAAGGAAGTGCCTCCTTATTACGCACAAAAAAATGAATATTCCCCCTGCCAGCTAGAACCCAGCATAGTGGGAGGCTAACTTGTGGGCCTACCAAGTTGACGGGGACGGAGGGCTTTGTCAACTTAGTCAATATGAATGATTCTAGCTCCTGTTACCAAACGATGTTCATCCAACGGCCGTAGTGCTTCTTCAACCTCTGGTCTTCTTGCTCCAGCCGTCCAAACCAGCGCCGGTCGTGCCGCGTGCTCCTGCCTCCCGTGGCCGGGTGTGATGTCGTGTAGGCCTCACCGCCCCTACTACTCCCACCGCTAGCCAGGCCATCCCTCTACTCGCCCATACCCCTTGTTATTCTGCGGCGACAGCAGCCTCACACCACAGTCGAACCAGTGAACCCTCGTACTCCTCTTCGTGTGGGCATTCATTGCCGCGTCTTCCCCGGCTCTAATTCGTCCCCTTCCTAGTCCTCGCCGTCGTCCACCGCCGTGGTGCTCTCGGCATGGCGTGGTCAACATGGTCAAGAAACGACTTCCATCGGACGTGGACTGTACGTGGAGAGGCTGACAGCTTGGTCCACGGCCGCAACAAGGAAGTGCCTCCTTATTACGCGCAAAATAATGATTCCTCCACCTGATAGCGGGGACCCACCAGACGGGCCACCGTATTTCGTGAAAAAACGTTTCCCCCCTGACTGCTGGGACCCACCAGCTACATCTTCGCACGCGAGGAAGTGCGTCCGGGCAAACAAAAACAATTTGCCCCCCTGACTGCTGGGACCCACCAGCTACATCTTCGCACACAAGGAAGTGCATTCGGGCAAAAAAAAAACGATTCGCCCCCTGACTACAGGGACCCACCAACTACATCTTCGCACGCAAGGAAGTGCCTGACAGTCGGGACCCACCTGGTCGAAGGTACGTAGCGTTGTCATTCTAGTCGCGAACGTGTACTTACATATATACTGGTGGATGTAGAGGCGCGCACGTGTCGTAGTAGAGGCGCGTACGTGTCGTAGTAGAGGCGCGCACGTAGCATGTACATGTATGTACAGCGGCCAGGGTGCAAGAAAGAAAATACGACCACGTATGTGTACATACGGGCATGGTCTCGAACGCCTTCTCATGCATACGTACGGCCAGGGCTCGTGTACATGGCTGGGTCGGAACGGATAAACAGCGTCGTCATCGTGTTCATGGGGAGGCAACGGAATGCATCGTGTCCATGGGGAGGCAACGAAATGCGTCGTGTTCATGGGGAGGCAACGGAATGCGTCGTGTTCATCGGGAGGCAACGGAACGCGTGGGAGGCAACCGGCTGGGTCGGAATGGAATGCGTGGTCGTGTTCATCAGGAGGGCTTGGACGGAACAGGCGATGGAAAGGAGGCATGGCGTACCGCAAAACGGAGGAAACGGACCTCCTACGTTCGGAACGGGGTCCTGTTGATCGGAGGGCTGTGGCGTACCGCAAAACGGAGGAAACGGACCTCCTACGGTCGAAACGGGGGTCCTGTTGATCGGGAGGGGTGTGGCGTACCGCAAAACGGACGAAACGGACCTCCTACGGTCGAAACAGGGGTCCTATTGATCGGGAGGGGTGTGGCGTATCACAAAACAGATGAAACAGACCTCCTACGGTCCAAATGGGGGTCCTATTCATCGGGAGGGGTGTGGCGTACCACAAAACGGGACTCCACGGGATACTGTTCATCTCCACCGTCGACCTCCTCCAGCCTCCACGGGCTACCGTCGACCTCCTCCAGCCTCCACGGGCTCCTGTTCATCTAGCCTCCACCGCACGCTACTCCACCGGCTACTGTTCAACCACCCTCCATGGGCACCCCTCCACCGTCTACTGTTCATCCAGCCCTCCACACCACGGGGTCCTGTCCAACCACCTGTAACATCCCAAATTTTCAATTTGGAATGTTATACATTAGATCATCAATGCATATCATATTTTATTTTCATTTTGGTTGATCCTAGAAATTCTACGCAACTCAATGACCCACAGAGAGAGTTGGGGATTTCGATATTTTCATATTTGAGTTTTCTCAAATTTTGAGAATAGGATCATTTGATTTTATTTATTTTATCATCAATTATTTCTAATACAAAAATATGAGAGAGGGAATAAAATGACTTTCCCAAAATAAAGAAATATTGAGGATGTAATAATAAAATCAAATAAGTTTTTTATTCTGAAGTTTTTCGGTGTTTTTTTTAATTTAGGAAAAATGTGCGTTTTTCAAAATTGCATTTAGGTCCCAAATAAATGTTCACCTTGTGAGGATTGATTTTAGAAGCCTGTGAAAATTTATTTCAGAATTTTTGTAGTCCGTTTAGTATTTCTTTTTATTTTTTTCTTCCCAGCGAAATATAAAAAAACGCGTCGCGCGCCGACTGGGCCAAGGCCCAGCCGACGGCCCACGCCGCCGCCTGCCATCTCCCTCCAGAAGACTAGAGCCGCCGCCGCCCGAGTCCGGCTCGGAGCCGCCCCGCCATGCCCC